>NW_019270433.1:0-976 GCF_002738365.1 Cucurbita moschata
TTCACACATATCAATATATATGACACGTGCCGAACCACAGGGCACGTGTCAACATCAAATATAACCATGTCGATAGTAAGGTCACTTACCTGGTTAGCTTAAGTCGTTGTCACGAATATATCCTTAACGAAAGTTCGATTCCATCGTTATCCTTGATGAAAGTCCATTGAACTCCAAGTTAACCTATGTGAGCCCATGACATCAATTTCAAGTTTGAACTCTATAAAATTATTTCTCTAATTTACATTGGTCATTCTTAAATTCTGATATTTTCTATTAGACGAAATTGATGGAGTTCCTTGCTCTCTTACGTTTCCTGTTTTATTTCTTTTAAAATTATATTCAACAAAATCTTTTCTCAATCTTCTATCTTCCATCTTGCACTGTAATTATTTTGGAGATATTATTGGCCAATTTTGTTAATCTATCCTTCCTTCCAAATCTTTTTTTTTTCTCTTTTCCGTGTTAACCTATTCTGGATTTCCATCTCTTCTTTCCTTTGTCTTCCTTCTGATTTAGTTAACAATTATATTCTTAGCTTTTAATTCAACCGATTCATTTGGTTAGGTTCTTTTTCTATAATTCATATAAAATTATTGACAGCCTAAATCATTGCAACAATTCAGGAGATCTGAAGAGTTCAGGAGATCTAAAATATAATTGGTCGTGATTTCCTAAAACTCTTACAAAATTCTTTTCATTTAATCTCTAATTCAAAACTAAATAATTGTAACCAAATTAATATTACTTAATTAAATAAGAGGAAGATTTAACATACGACTACTGACCTCTTCAAATGATGCATCTTCTCGGCCCAACAAAATCTGCTAAAACCTTTTTTTTTTTTTTTATTTGTTTTGGTAGGAATGAAGAAATTTTGGGTAAATCTTCCCAGAAAAGAATTCTTGATTTATTCCTAAATTTATTTTTAGGGAAGCAGTGGTGAGAGATTGAAGGGAGGAGGGATCCGTTCACA
>NW_019270434.1:0-975 GCF_002738365.1 Cucurbita moschata
GTATTTTCACCATTTATATGTGTAAGACTCTTAAACTTGAGCGTTTCCTTACAGATTCGTAGAAAAACATCGAAAGAAACAAAGGTTTTTCACGTAGCCATTCGGGTGCCTCCACGAGAGTCATTTCGTAAGGGTTGAGGTAGTGAAGTCTTTTCGACACGAGTAAATGTTTTTTTTCTTCCATATTTTAAGCTTAGGACAATCTTTAGTGGATATGGTATGATACTAAAACGAGAAAACAACTTTTCAGATCGAGTTAACGACCCTGTCTCAATGGGCAAAAAAAGTTCCTATGTTAACACCTATGGATTTTGAGTGCAAAATGGCCCGGAAGCGAAAGTGAAAAAAAGTCGTATTTTCACCATTTATATTTGTAAGACTCTTAAACTTGAGCGTTTCCTTACAGATTCGTCGAAAAACATCGAAAGAAACAAAGATTTTTCACGTAGCCATTCGGGTGCCTCCACGAGGGTCTTTTCGTAAGGGTTGAGGTTGTGAAGTCTTTTCGACACGAGTAAATGTTTTTTTTCTTCCATATTTTAAGCTTAGGACAATCTTTAGTGGATATGGTATGATACTAAAACGAGAAAACAACTTTTTCAGATCGAGTTAACGACCCTGTCTCAATGGGCAAAAAAAGTTCCTATGTTAACACCTATGGATTTTGAGTGCAAAATGGCCCGGAAGCGAAAGTGAAAAAAAGTCGTATTTTCACCATTTATATTTGTAAGACTCTTAAACTTGAGCGTTTCCTTACAGATTCGTCGAAAAACATCGAAAGAAACAAAGGTTTTTCACGTAGCCATTCGGGTGCCTCCACGAGGGTCTTTTCGTAAGGGTTGAGGTTTTGAAGTCTTTTCGACACGAGTAAATGTTTTTTGTCTTCCATATTTTAAGCTTAGGACAATCTTTAGTGGATATGGTATGATACTAAAACGAGAAAACAACTTTTCAGATCGAGTTAACGACCCTGTC
>NW_019270435.1:0-975 GCF_002738365.1 Cucurbita moschata
CATCTTTTCAGATCGAGTTAACGACCCTGTCTCAATGGGCAAAAAAGTTCCTATGTTAACACCTTTGGATTTTGAGTGCAAAATGGCCCGGAAGCGAAAGTGAAAAATATTCATATTTTAACCATTTGTATGTGTAAGATTCTTAAACTTGAGCGTTTCCTTACAGATTCGTCGAAAAAAATCGAAAGAAACAAAGGTTTTTCACGTAGCCATTCGGGTGCCTCCACGAGGGTCTTTTCGTAAGGGTTGAGGTTGTGAAGTCTTTTCGACACGAGTAAATGTTTTTTTTCTTCCATATTTTAAGCTTAGGACAATCTTTAGTGGATATGGTATGATACTAAAACGAGAAAACATCTTTTCAGATCGAGTTAACGACCCTGTCTCAATGGGCAAAAAAGTTCCTATGTTAACACCTTTGGATTTTGAGTGCAAAATGGCCCGGAAGCGAAAGTGAAAAATATTCGTATTTTAACCATTTGTATCTGTAAGATTCTTAAACTTGAGCGTTTCCTTACAGATTCGTCGAAAAAAATCGAAAGAAACAAAGGTTTTTCACGTAGCCATTCGGGTGCCTCCACGAGGGTCTTTTCGTAAGGGTTGAGGTTGTGAAGTCTTTTCGACACGAGTAAATGTTTTTTTTCTTCCATATTTTAAGCTTAGGACAATCTTTAGTGGATATGGTATGATACTAAAACGAGAAAACATCTTTTCAGATCGAGTTAACGACCCTGTCTCAATGGGCAAAAAAGTTCCTATGTTAACACCTTTGGATTTTGAGTGCAAAATGGCCCGGAAGCGAAAGTGAAAAATATTCGTATTTTAACCATTTGTATGTGTAAGATTCTTACACTTGAGCGTTTCCTTACAGATTCGTCGAAAAAAATCGAAAGAAACAAAGGTTTTTCACGTAGCCATTCGGGTGCCTCCACGAGGGTCTTTTCGTAAGGGTTGAGGTTGTGAAGTCTTTTCGACACG
>NW_019270436.1:0-956 GCF_002738365.1 Cucurbita moschata
CAAATAGTATTTGATAAGCTTTCAAAATTAAGGGTTTTATTTTTTCTTCTTCCTTCTTTCTCCCTTTTCACGTTTAATTTTTTTTAAATAAAAAAAAGTTTAATGTGAGAATGAAGAAGTTAGAAAGGAGAAAGAAATGAATGTAATAAAACTTTTCCGTCGGTAGGAATGGAAATGGTGAATGAGTCCTTGACGATAGTCGACCGCTATACTCTAGTTTTGGATGTAAGTGATGACTATCAGCAATATGAGTTGTGTCAATACCACACCGTTATCAAGAGGAAGTAAAGTAGAGTAGAATAGATCAAGCGATCCATTTGTTGAGAGTATTGTAAGAGGCACACAAGTAAGAATGTTGGATATAACTACTCTTTCACATCTGAGTGTTGAGTGTTGGATATAACTACTCTTTCACATCTGAGGGATGAGTCTCATAGATCCAACTCAATATCAAAGAAACTTCAGGTGGTAGTGATTGCTTGCAATGGTGTCTCCGTGGTATCCCAGACACATGTAACATGATTTTTCTTGCTCAAATATAGCTTCATTTGTCTTAAAAGTTCACTTTTGAGTAATCCTGGAAGGCTTCTTAATTTGCATCCTCTGGTGAAGATGATCACTTCGAGGTGGGTTTGTTAGTGAAGATGCAATTATATAATCAGTGTTTTATATAAATGGTTCTATTTATATCTATAAATGAAATTTGTGGTGTATTTTTTTGGAAATTCAACAATAATCATTGGTTATTTGGTTACCATTCTTAAGAAATTAAACTTTCGACCTTTTGTGAATGCTCAAAGCTACTTGAAAAGTACTGTCGATTATGATCCATAATACTCACCGACTCGAAATTGAGGCTTGTTCATGTTTGAAAATGTGACAAACCAAAAGACAATATGCTAATTAATATTGTTTGTGATTGTTGTTGTGAATTCTTCATCTTTGAATACATATTT
>NW_019270437.1:0-973 GCF_002738365.1 Cucurbita moschata
TTATATCCTAAATCATCAGGCGTAATCATTCCAAACAAAAGTTTCGAAGAACGTCGACCGTGACTCGGTTTTTTAAATACGTAGTTCAAACGTCCAAGTTTAGGGTTTCCAAATTAGGGTTTCGATTTAAAGCACACTTTCTCTGATTTATGCACTGTGTTTCTTGGAAATTATATCCTAAATCATCAGGCGTAATCATTCCAAACAAAAGTTTCGAAGAACGTCGACCGTGACTCGGTTTTTTAAATACGTAGTTCAAACGTCCCAGTTTAGGGTTTGCAAATTAGGGTTTCGATTTAAAGCACACTTTCTCTGATTTATGCACTGTGTTTCTTGGAAATTATATCCTAAATCATCAGGCGTAATCATTTTAAACAAAAGTTTTGAAGAATGTCGACCGTGACTCGGTTTTTTAAATACATAGTTCAAACGAGCAAGTTTAGGGTTTTTAAATTAGGGTTTCGATTTAAAGCACACTTTCTCTGATTTATGCACATTGTTTCTTTGAAATTATATCCTCAATCATCAGGCCTAATCATTCCAAACAAAAGTTTCGAAGAACGTCGACCGTGACTCGGTTTTTTAAATACGTAGTTCAAACGTCCAAGTTTAGGGTTTCAAAATTAGGGTTTCGATTTAAAGCACACTTTCTCTGTTTTATGAACTGTGTTTCTTTGAAATTATATCCTAAATCATCAGGCGTAATAATTCCAAACAAAAGTTTCGAAGAACGTCGACCGTGACTCGGTTTTTTAAATACGTAGTTCAAACGTCCAAGTTTAGGGTTTCCAAATTAGGGTTTCGATTTAAAGCACACTTTCTCTGATTTATGCACTGTGTTTCTTGGAAATTATATCCTAAATCATCAGGCGTAATCATTCAAAATAAAAGTTTCGAAGAATGTCGACCGTGACTCGGTTTTTTAAATACGTAGTTCAAACGTCCAAGTTTAGGTTTTCCAATATAGGGTTTC
>NW_019270438.1:0-971 GCF_002738365.1 Cucurbita moschata
TGTCTCAACGGGGACAAAAGTTCCTAAGTTAACACCTATGGAATTTGAGTGCAAAATGGCCCGGAAGCGAAAGTGAAAAAAATTCGTATTTGAGCCATTTATATGTGTAAGATTCTTAAACTAGAGCATTTTCTTACAGATTCGTCGAAAAACATCGAAAGAAACAAAGGTTTTTCAGATAGTGATTCAGGTGCCTCCACGAGGGTCTTTCCATGAGGGTTGAGGTTGTGAAGTCTTGTCGACACGAGTTAATGTTTTTTTTCTTCCATATTAGAAGCTTAGGACAATCTTTAGTGGATATGGTATGATACTAAAACGAGAAAACAACTTTTCAGATCGAGTTAACGACCCTGTCTCAACGGGGAAAAAAGTTCCTAAGTTAACACCTATGGAATTTGAGTGCAAAATGGCCCGGAAGCGATAGTGAAAAAAATTCGTATTTGAGCCATTTATATGTGTAAGATTCTTAAACTAGAGCGTTTCCTTACAGATTCGTCGAAAAACATCGAAAGAAACAAGGGTTTTTCAGATAGTGATTCGGGTGCCTCGACGAGGGTCTTTCCGTGAGGGTTGAGGTTGTGAAGTCTTGTCGACACGAGTAAATGTTATTTTTCTTCCATATTAGAAGCTTAGGACAATCTTTAGTTGAAGTCTTGTCGACACGAGTAAATGTTATTTTTCTTCCATATTAGAAGCTTAGGACAATCTTTAGTGGATATGGTATGATACTAAAAAAATGTTATTTTTCTTCCATATTAGAAGCTTAGGACAATCTTTAGTGGATATGGTATGATACTAAAATGAGAAAACAACTTTTCAGATCGAGTTAACGACCTTGTCTCAACAGGGAAAAAAGTTCCTAATTTAACACCTATGGAATTTGAGTGCAAAATGGCCCGGAAGCGAAAGTGAAAAAAATTCGTATTTGAGCCATTTATATGTGTAAGATTCTTAAACTAGAGCGTTTCCTT
>NW_019270439.1:0-283 GCF_002738365.1 Cucurbita moschata
GCGTTCGTTCAAATCGTCGTCTTTTGACTTGCAATGAGCATTTAAAACTGAGTTTGTTTGATAATTGTAAATAGTCACTTGCCATCTGCTTGCTGGTTGTTGCCCTTTTTCCCCTCCAACTTGTCTACTGATTCCAGCAAAACATGTGTTAATAAGAATGCTTGATTCCAAAGCCAAGAATAAGATAAAACCCAAGCTGGTTAGAGTCTTCATTTTGTTTTAGATACACAAAACTCTTTTGTTGATGCTTAATAATTTTGATTTTGGTTCATTATATAGCAAA
>NW_019270439.1:293-987 GCF_002738365.1 Cucurbita moschata
AAAGCTTGTGTTGAACCAGTTGTTAAAGCTGTTTGGGAAGATGATTTAAGGTTAATATCCACAAAAAAAAAAATGAATTGGGATGAATGATAAATATCAATTCTTTTTCATTTACTATTTTTGGTGGAGATGGAAAAACAAAGTTGTGTTAAACACATCTAGAACGGTTGCATTTTCTATACTTTCTCCTTAACTAGCATTATCAAGTAGATTTAAGGTAGGGATGTAAATAGTTCTTTTAAGGATATTTATCAATTTTTTATGCACATTCAACTAGAAAAAAAATAGACATGGTTAATAGGAACGAGAATCAAAACAAACCATTAATTCAAAATTTCAACAATTTCGTTAGAAATCTCTTGAATTAGACCAGAAAAAATAAATATTGCGACTTGAGATATGAGGTATCCAACAATTATGAAACTGCGACTTGAGATTGAGCGAAGTGGGAGATTCACCATGAGAAATGTATAGAAATTTTTCAAACAAATCTAGACTTTTCTCAAGTTTTACTGGTAGGAGTGGTTAAAAATCTATATGAACCCTAAGTTAAGTAAAATTTAAGGAACTGTGGAAGAATTAAGCCGGACGCCTATTAGAATTAGTAACCGTCACGGCAGCATTATGTAAAACATGATGATACTTCACCTGCCTCGTGGTGTACGCGTCGTACCATCGTGATGGAATAGGGGTA
>NW_019270440.1:0-228 GCF_002738365.1 Cucurbita moschata
CCTTTGGATTTTGAGTGCAAAATGGCCCGGAAGCGAAAGTGAAAAATATTCGTATTTTAACCATTTATATGTGTAAGAGTCTTAAACTTGAGAGTTTCCTTACAGATTCGTCGAAAAACATCGAAAGGAACAAAGGTTTTACACGTAGTGATTCAAGTGCCTCCACGAGGGTCTTTTCGTAAGGGTTGAGGTTGTGAAGTGTTTTCGACACGAGTAAATGTTTTTTTT
>NW_019270440.1:441-970 GCF_002738365.1 Cucurbita moschata
ATGTTAACACCTTTGGATTTTGAGTGCAAAATGGCCCAGAAGCGAAAGTGAAAAATATTCGTATTTTAAACATTTATATGTGTAAGATTCTTAACCTTGAGCGTTTCCTTACAGATTCGTCGAAAAACATCGAAAGAAACAAAGGTTTTTCACGTAGCCATTCGGATGCCTCCACGAGGGTCTATTCGTAAGGGTTGAGGTTGTGAAGTCTTTTCGACACGAGTAAATGTTTTTTTTCTTCCATATTTTAAGCTTAGGACAATCTTTAGTGGATATGGTATGATACTAAAACGAGAAAACATCTTTTCAGATCGAGTTAACGACCCTGTCTCAATGGGCAAAAAAGTTCCTATGTTAACACCTTTGGATTTTGAGTGCAAAATGGCCCGGAAGCGAAAGTGAAAAATATTCGTATTTTAACCATTTATATGTGTAAGATTCTTAAACTTGAGCGTTTCCTTACAGATTCGTCGAAAAACATCGAAAGAAACAAAGGTTTTTCACGTAGCCATTCGGGTGCCTCCACGAG
>NW_019270441.1:0-969 GCF_002738365.1 Cucurbita moschata
CATCATCTCAAGCTTAAAAAAAAAAAATAAAATAAAATAAAATTCCCACATAAACAACATATCAAAAATATTTATTTATTTCAACATTAAAATCAAACTTTCAAATTTATGGATAGATGGATTTTTTTCATGACCAGTTGTAGCAAATATCATAATTATCGGTTTTATAGTTGAACATACAGACATTTTCCTCAGTCATATGCCACGAACAAAGAATACTTTCACAATTATCTCTATCTCTCTTATCTATGTAGACATTGAAGTAATGAAACGAGCTAGGCCATTGGAAGGAACAGTAAAACAATGTCGTGCCCCATAAATTTGGACGAAAACTGAAGTCGTAGCTGGCCCAAGGTGTCAACTTGTGGACTCCCAAGTCATCATTGCCAGATTTGCAGTGAACAGCGAGCTGATTTTTAGATTTTAGAGCATTTGTTATCATGACCATAATATTTGGGTTTTGGAGTAATGATCCTTGGATGGTAGTCACTTGGTTAGCAAAGAACAATGAAATTAAGAGAGAAAGTGCAAGTGTTGAAAATAAACTCATGCGGTTGAAATGGGAGAGAAAAAGAGATGGGTATGAACACATTTGTGTTTGATTTGTTTCACTCTTTATAGTTGAAAAAGAGTGTAATGGAAGATAACAGTTGATCCCTAATAACCCAAAAATAAATAAATAAACTAACCCATTTGTTTGTATTTCTAGTTCTTTCTTTCTTTTATTCTTTTTGTAACATATGGTTTTGTGAGAAGGAGTTCGTTGAGTATTTTAGGGCAGTAGTTATGCGAGTTTGGGAGTGGGAAGGGATTAGTTATTATTAATTAATTCTTTTATTTTATATTTTTTTTTTACTGTTGTAAAATATTTTATAATAAAAATAGAATCGTGATTGATAATTGTTATTTTTTAAATTGAAAAATATATTATTGAAACTCATTCTGGGTTATTGCACTCTAAAATTTTGA
>NW_019270442.1:0-317 GCF_002738365.1 Cucurbita moschata
GCTTTTTTAGCACGTTCTTCGAATGTCCAAAATCAAGGTTTCCGAATTAGGGTTTCGATTTTAATTACTCTTTTATTGTTTTCTGCAATCCGTTACTTCGAAATTCTATTCTAAATCATCAAGCCTACTATTCGACGCAAAAGTTTCAAAAAACGTCGACCGTGACTCGGCTTTTTTAGTACGTTCTTCGAATGTCCAAAATCAGGGTTTACGAATTAGGGTTTCGATTTTAAGCACTCTTTTACTGTTTTCTGCACTTCGTTACTTCGAAATTCTATTCTAAATCATCAAGCCTAAACATTCGCCGCAAAAGTTTC
>NW_019270442.1:671-969 GCF_002738365.1 Cucurbita moschata
CGCAAAAGTTTCAAAAAACGTGGATCGTGACTCGGTTTTTTTAGCACGTACTACGATTTCCAAAATCAGGGTTTTCGTTTAAGGGTTTCGATTTTAAGTACTCTTTCACTGTTTTCTACGCTCCGTTACTTCGAAATTCTATTTTAAATCAGCAAGCCTAATCATTCGCCTCAACAGTTTCGAAAAACGTCGACCGTGACTCGGCTTTTTTAGAACGTTCTTTGAATGTCTAAAATTAGGGTTTGATTTTAAGCACTCCTTTACTGTTTTCTGCACTTCGTTACTTCGGAATTCTATT
>NW_019270443.1:0-250 GCF_002738365.1 Cucurbita moschata
CATGGAAAGACCCTCGTGGAGGCACCCGAATCACTATCTGAAAAACATTTGTTTCTTTCGATGTTTTTCGACGAATCTGTAAGCAAACGCTCTAGTTTAAGAATCTTACACATATAAATGGCTCAAATACGAATTTTTTTCACTTTCGCTTCCGAGCCATTTTGCACTCATATTCCATAAGTGTTAACTTAGGAACTTTTTTCCCCGTTGAGACAGGGTCGTTAACTCGATCTGAAAAGTTGTTTTCTCG
>NW_019270443.1:322-969 GCF_002738365.1 Cucurbita moschata
TACTCGTGTCGACAAGACTTCACAACCTCAACCCTCATGGTTTCTTTCGATGTTTTTCGAAAAATCTGTAAGGAAACGCTCTAGTTTAAGAATCTTACACATATAAATTGCTCAAATACGAATTTTTTTTACTTTCGCTTCCGAACCATTTTGCACTCAAATTCCATAGGTGTTAACTTAGGAACTTTTGTCCCCGTTGAGACAGGGTCGTTAACTCAATCTGAAAATTTGTTTTCTCGTTTTAGTATCATACCATATCCACTAAAGATTGTCCTAAGCTTCTAATATGGAAGAAAAACAACATTAACTCGTGTCGACAAGACTTCACAACCTCAACCCTCATGGAAAGACCCTCGTGGAGGCACCCGAATCACTATCTGAAAAACCTTTGTTTCTTTCGATGTTTTTCGACGAATCTGTAAGGAAACGCTCTAGTTTAAGAATCTTACACATATAAATGGCTCAAATACGAATTTTTTTCACTTTCGCATCCGGGCCATTGTGCACTCATATTCCATACGTGTTAACTTAGGAACTTTTTTCCCCGTTGAGACAGGGTCGTTAACTCGATCTGAAAAGTTGTTTTCTCGGTTTAGTATCATACCATATCCACTAAAGATTGTCCTAAGCTTCTAATATGGAAGAAA
>NW_019270444.1:0-968 GCF_002738365.1 Cucurbita moschata
AAATCATCAGGCGTAATCATTCCAAACAAAAGTTTCGAAGAACGTCGACCGTGACTCGGTTTTTTAAATACGTAGTTCAAACGTCCAAGTTTAGGGTTTCAAAATTAGGGTTCGATTTAAAGCACACTTTCTCTGTTTTATGCACTGTGTTTCTTGGAAATTATATCCTAAATCATCAGGCGTAATCATTCCAAACAAAAGTTTCGAAGAACGTCGACCGTGACTCGGTTTTTTAAATACGTAGTTCAAACGTCCAAGTTCAGGGTTTCCAAATTAGGGTTTCGATTTCAAGCACACTATATCTGTTTTATGCACTGTGTTTCTTTGAAATTATATCCTAAATCATCAGGCGTAATCATTCCAAACAAAAGTTTTGAAGAAGGTCGACCGTGACTCGGTTTTTTAAATACGTAGTTCAAACATCCAGTTTAGGGTTTCAAAATTAGGGTTTCGATTTAAAGCACACTTTCTCTGATTTATGCACTGTGTTTCTTGGAAATTATATCCTAAATAATCAGGCGTAATCATCTTTCTCTGTTTTATGCACTGTGTTTCTTGGAAATTATATCCTAAATCATCAGGCGTAATAATTCCGAACAAAAGTTTCGAAGAACGTCGACCGTGACTCGGTTTTTTAAAAACGTAGTTCAAACGAGCAAGTTTAGGGTTTTCAAATTAGGGTTTCGATTTAAAGCACACTTTCTCTGATTTATGCACATTGTTTCTTGGAAATTATATCCTAAATCATAAGGCCTAATCATTCCAAACAAAAGTTTCGAAGAACGTCGACCGTGACTCGATTTTTTAAATACGTAGTTCAAACGTCCAAGTTTAGGGTTTCCAAATTAGGGTTTCGATTTAAAGCTCACTTTCTCTGTTTTATGCACTGCGTTTCTTTGAAATTATATCCTAAATCATCAGGCCTAATCATTCCAAACAAAAGTTTCGAAGAACGTCGACCGTGACTC
>NW_019270445.1:0-260 GCF_002738365.1 Cucurbita moschata
TTAAAAAACCGAGTCACGGTCGACGTTCTTCGAAACTTTTGTTTGGAATTATTATGCCTGATGATTTATGATATAATTTCAAAGAAACACAGTGCATAAAACAAAGAAAGTGTGCTTTAAATCGAAATCCTAATTTGGAAACCCTAAACTTGGACGTTTGAACTACGTATTTAAAAAACCGAGTCACGGTCGACGTTCTTCGAAAATTTTTTTGGAATGATTACGCCTGATGATTTAGGATATAATTTCAAAGAAAACAC
>NW_019270445.1:625-968 GCF_002738365.1 Cucurbita moschata
TTTTGTTTGGAATTATTACGCCTGATGATTTATGATATAATTTCAAAGAAACACAGTGCATAAAACAAAGAAAGTGTGCTTTAAATCGAAACCCTAATTTGGAAACCCTAAACCTTGACGTTTGAACTACGTATTTAAAATACCGAGTCAAGGTCGACGTTCTTCGAAACTTTTGTTTGGAATTATTACGCCTGATGATTTAGGATATAATTTCATAGAAACACAGTGCATAAAACAGAGAAAGTGTGCTTTAAATCGAAACCGTAATTTGGAAACCCTAAACTTGGACGTTTGAACTACGTATTTAAAAAACCGAGTCACGGTCGACGTTCTTCGAAACTTT
>NW_019270446.1:0-266 GCF_002738365.1 Cucurbita moschata
TTTTACTGTTTTCTGCGCTCCGTTACTTCGAAATTCTATTCTAAACCATCAAGCCTAATCATTCGCCGCAACAGTTTCGAAAAACGTTGACCGTGACTCGGCTTTTTTAGAACGTTCTTTGAATGTCCAAAACAAGGGATTCGATTTTAAGCACTCCTTTACTGTTTTCTGCACTTCGTTACTTCGGAATTCTATTCTAAATCATCAAGCCTAATCATTCGCCGCAAAAGTTTCAAAAAACGTCGACCGTGACTCGGCTTTTTTAG
>NW_019270446.1:329-974 GCF_002738365.1 Cucurbita moschata
CTCTTTTACTGTTTTCTACACTCCTTTACTTCGGAATTCTATTCTAACTCATCAAGCCTAATCATTCACCGCAAAAGTTTCGAAAAACGTCGACCGTTACTCGGCTTTTTAGCATGTTCTTCGAATATCAAAACTCAGGGTTTCCTAATTAGGGTTTCGATTTTAAACACTCTTTTACTGTTTTCTGCACTCCGTTACTTCGAAATTCTATTCTAAATCATCAAGCATAATCATTCGCCGCAAAAGTTTCAAAAAATATCGACCGTGACTCGGCATTTTTAGCACGTTCTTCGAATGTCCAAACTCAGGGTTTCCGAATTAGGGTTACGATTTTAAGCACTCTTTTACTGTTTTCTGCACTCCGTTACTTCGGAATTCTATTCTAACTCATCAAGCCTAATCATTCACCGCAAAAGTTTCGAAAAACGTCGACCGTTACTCGGCTTTTTAGCATGTTCTTCGAATGTCCAAACTTAGGGTTTCCGAATTAGGGTTTCGATTTTAAGCACGCTTTTACTGTTTTCTGCATTCCGTTACTTCAAAATTCTAAAATAAATCATCAAGCCTAATCATTCGCCGCAAAAGTATCGAAAAACGTCGACCGTGACTCGGCTTTTTTAGCACGTTCTTCGAATGTTCCAAAAC
>NW_019270447.1:0-473 GCF_002738365.1 Cucurbita moschata
CAGGGTTTCCGAATTAGGGTTTCGATTTTAAACACTCTTTTACTGTTTTCTGTACTTCGTTACTTCGAAATTCTATTCTAAATCATCAAGCCTAAACATTCGCCGCAAAAGTTTCGAAAAACGTCGAACGTGACTCGTCTTTTTTAGCACGATCTTCGAATGTCCAAACTTAGGGTTTCTATATTAGGGTTTCGATATTAAGCACTCTTTTACTGTTTTCTGCACTCCGTTACTTCGGAATTCTAATCTAACTTATCAAGCCTAATCATTCCCCGCAAAAGTTTCAAAAACGTGGATCGTGACTCGGTTTTTTTAGCACGTACTACGATTTCCAAAATCAGGGTTTTCGATTAAGGGTTTCGATTTTAAGCACTCTTTCACTGTTTTCTGCGCTCCGTTATTTCGAAATTCCATTCTAAATCATCAAGCCTAATCATTCGCCGATACAGTTTCGAAAAACGTCGACCGTGACT
>NW_019270447.1:617-967 GCF_002738365.1 Cucurbita moschata
TCTAAATCATCAAGCCTAATCATTCGCCACAACAGTTTCGAAAAACGTCGACCGTGACTCGGCTTTTTTAGCACGTTCTTCGAATGTCCAAACTCAGGGTTTCCGAATTAGGGTTTCGATTTTAAGCACGCTTTTACTGTTTTCTGCACTCCGTTACTTCGAAATTCTAAAATAATCATCAGCCTAATCATTCGCCGCAAAAGTATGGAAAAACGTCGACCGTGACTCGACTTTTTTAGCACGTTCTTCGAATGTCCAAAATCAGGGTTTCCGAATTAGGGTTTCGATTTTAATTACTCTTTTATTGTTTTCTGCAATCCGTTACTTCGAAATTCTATTCTAAATCATCA
>NW_019270448.1:0-965 GCF_002738365.1 Cucurbita moschata
GCTCTCACGGAACGGGAGCTTACGTTTAGCGATTTAGGGAGTACTTCGGCCAAGGCCAACCAAGTAAGTGGCCTTACTATAGGATAGCCTAACTAAATTGTATGATGCTTGATGTTATGTGCCAGTATATACATATTTTGTTGAGTGACGCTTGATATGTTTGACGCACGTTGTGGCATTATGATGAGCATGATGATTGCATGATTTTTACCTTAATATGATGATGTTTTCCATATTGAGCATGCTAGATGATGATGAGTGCCATATTGCATCATGTCGTTAGATCGACGTAGGACACAACCCTAAGAGCATGAAATTGATAGTAATATAAATATCCACGAGTATGCGTTACCTAGAGTAACAAAGAGATGAGACTAGAGGGTTGTGTCAGAAGAGACATTACGATGGATTTAGAGGGACGTCATGCATTTTGTATGTTCATAAGCATAGGGCTACTTCCCCTAGAGATGATGAGTGCAGACGCGCACCTTACGATGAGCGCGAATGTGCACAGGTGCGAAAGCACATAGATGAGGGTGTTCATGAGGCGCATGACACTATGGGGTTCCGCTGACCTCCGGACGTCGCTACAGATTAGCTTGACCAGAGGGTCCAGGGGGCGTGCGAGCGCCCTGAGGACTCACATTCGCACGTGTGAGTCGTGTGTAGGGAAGTACTACACATCCAATTTGTCCGAGACTTGAGGCCACCCCTAAGATGATTAGAGATAGGTCCCTATTCATGATTGCATGTGTTTGCATTAGCATGGCCCCTATAGTGGGATCATTTACTGAGTATTTCTGCCGTGTGCCATATTGTTTTTTTTTAGATAAAGGCAAGGCGCCCATGTACGGTTGACGGTGGCATCGTGATCAGAGACTGTGGCGCGTGCATAGGATAGTTGCATATTTAATTCCTAGTCTTGGTTAGGATAGGGCGTTTGCATTTCATTCATTTATATTAAT
>NW_019270449.1:0-965 GCF_002738365.1 Cucurbita moschata
TGACTCAGTTTTTTGAGTACGTAGTTCATACGTCCCAGTTTAGGGTTTCCGAATTAGGGTTTCGTCCAAAAGCACAATTTCTCTGTTTTATGCACTATGTTTCTTTGCAATTATATCCTAAATCATCAGGCCTAATCATTTCAAACAAAAGTTTCGAAGAACGTCGACCCTGGCTCGGTTTTTTTAGTACGTAGTTCAAACGTCCCAGTTTAGGGTTTCGTCTCAAAGCACAATTTCTCTGTTCTATGCACTATGTTTCTTTGCAATTATATCCTAAATCATCTGGCCTAATCATTCCAAACAAAAGTTTCGAAGAACGTCGACCCTGACTCGGTTTTTGGAGTACGTAGTTCAAATGTACCAGTTTAGGGTTTCCGAATTACGGTTTCGTCCTAAAGCACAATTTCTCTGTTTTATGCACTATGTTTCTTTGAAATTATATCCTAAATTATCAGACCTAATCATTCAAAATAAATGTTTCGAAGAACGTCGACTGTGACTCGGTTTTTTGAGTACGTAGATCAAACGTCCTAATTTAAGGTTTCCGAATTAGGGTTTCGTCTCAAAGCACAATTTCTCTGTTTTATGCACTATGTTTCTTTGAAATTATGTCCTAAATCATCAGGCCTAATCATTCCAAACAAAAGTTTCGAAGAACGTCGACTGTGACTCGGTTTTTTGAGTACGTAGTTCAAACGTACCAATTTAGTATTTCCGAATTACGGTTTCGTCATAAAGCACAATTTCTCTCTTTTATGCACTATGTTTCTTTGAAATTATGTCCTAAATCATCAGGCCTAATCATTCCAAACAAAAGTTTCGAAGAACGTCGACCCTAACTCGATTTTTTGAGTACGTAGTTCAAACGTCCCAGTTTAGGGTTTCCGAATTAGGGTTTCGATTTAAAGGACACTTTCTCTGTTTTATGCACTATGTTTCTTTGAAATTATATCCTAAATCATCAG
>NW_019270450.1:0-965 GCF_002738365.1 Cucurbita moschata
AGATGCTGCAGGCCAGCCGAGGACGAGACCAGCGGGCTAGAGACTACTAGGAATCCATGTCTGGGTCTGTTATGTAATTATGTTTCCGTTGTCAAGAATTTACCTTAGTCGTTTTAAGTTTTTTTTTTAAAGTACTGTTTTTTTAAATATTTTACTGGATGTTTTTTTTAGAAATACTTTGAATTTTATGATTGGATATCAGAGTCTCTTAATATTGTCGATGTTAACTCCGGTTAATCGTTGACGATAAGTGGGTGTTACAATAACACAGCTAAATTGTTATAAATTATGTACTTTTGATTAAAATGTCAAATTCCCGGGTCGATATTGTTTTCTTTTGGGTTTTCTCTCAAGGTTTTAAAACGCTTCTATCAGAGGTTTTCACACCCTTGTAAAAAATATTTTGTTCACCATTCCGATCGATGTGAGATCTCTCGTAGAAAATATCATATCTAAGAGAGTAGGTTTTGACCTACACGATAGACAAGAAGGCAACATGCGAGTGGCGCCCATCAGACCACTTGAGAGACGTAATAAACAAAAACCATGACGCGACCAATGTAAGACCGTGACGCTGAAAATGTTGATTCGAAAAAGCTTATAAAATAAATTATTTTTATTGGGCGGCTATAAATTTAATTGATAATTCAATGGTAAATGGATAAGAAAATAAAAATAATGCGACCAGATTGCGTCAAGATTGAAAACCAACCCCTTTTGGTCGAAACAAGAGAGACAGGCAAGGTAAGATTAAAAGCTAATGAGATTTTAAATTTAAAAACCGATTAAAAAAAAAAAGTTAATTCCTTTCTGTATTCTTGCCACATTTGAGTTTGGTTTTTTTTTTTTTTTATAAAATTACCCCGGTTTTTTCATAAATGAGGAAAATTATACCCACGGTCTGTTTCCTCTTTTTGTAAAATATCTTAGAGTTGGGCATTCGGGTGCACTCATTTCTCAAACAA
>NW_019270451.1:0-965 GCF_002738365.1 Cucurbita moschata
TCACGGTCAACGTTTTTCGATATTTCTGTTGGTAATGATCAGGCATAATGAATTATTATAGAATTTCTAAGAAGAGGTGTGCATGAAACAATAAAAGAGTGCTTAAAATCGAAACCCTAATTCGGAATTCCTAATCTGTGACGTTTGAAGTACATGCTAAAAAGACCCAGTCACGTTTGACGTTTTTCAAAATTCCTGTCGATAATGATCAGGCATGTTGAAAGAGAATATAATTTCGAAGAAACGGAGTGCATAGAACAGTAAAAGAGAGATTAAAATCAAACCCTAATCTGGGACGTTTGAAGTACGTGCTAAAAAAACTGAGTCACGATCGACGTTTTTTGAAACTTTCGTTGCGAATGATTAGGATTGATGATTTAAAATAGAATGTCGAAGAAATGGAGTGTAAAAAACAGTAAAAGAGTGCTTTAATTCGAAACCCTAAATTCGAAAACCCTAATCTGTGACGTTTGAAGTACATGATAAAAAAAAAACCGAGTCACGGTCAACGTTTTTCGATATTTCTGTGGGTAATGATCAGGCATAATGAATTATTATAGAATTTCTAAGAAGAGGTGTGCATGAAACAATAAAAGAGTGCTTAAAATCGAAACCCTAATTCGGAAACCCTAATCTGTGACGTTTGAAGTACATGCTAAAAAGACCCAGTCACGTTTGACGTTTTTCAAAATTCCTGTCGATAATGATCAGGCATGTTGAATTAGAATATAATTTCGAAGAAACGGAGTGCATAGAACAGTAAAAGAGAGATTAAAATCAAACCCTAATCTCGGACGTTTGAAGTACGTGCTAAAAAATCTGAGTCACGATCGACGTTTTTTTAAACTTTCGTTGCGAATGATTAGGCTTGATGATTTAAAATAGAATGTCGAAGAAACGGAGTGTAAAAAACAGAAAAATAGTGCTTAAAATCGAAACCCTAATTCGGAAACCCTAATCTGTGA
>NW_019270452.1:0-964 GCF_002738365.1 Cucurbita moschata
CAACCCCCTCTGGAGCTTCAGCGACGCTTTCGGACGACGCAACCCCCTCTGGAGCTTCAGCGACGCTTCCGGACGACGCAACTCCCTCTGGAGCTTCAGCGACGCTTCCAGACGACGCAACCCCCTCTGGAGCTTCAGCGACGCTTCCGAACAACGCAACTCCCTCTGGAGCTTCAGCGACCCTTCCGGACGACGCAACTCCCTTTGGAGCTACGCTTCCGGCCATCGCAACCCCCTCTTGAGCTTTAGCGACGCTTCCGGTCGACGCAACCCCCTCTGGAGCTTTAGCGACGCTTCTGGACGACGCAACCCCCTCTGGAGCTTCAGCGATAACACAACCCCCCTTTGGAGTTTCAGCGACGCTTCCGCCGACGCAACCCTTTCTGGAGCTTCAGCGACGCTTCCGGACGACGCAACCCCCTCTGGAGTTTCAGCAAGCGACGCTGCCGGTCGACGCAACCCCTTCTGGAGCTTCAGCGACGCTTCCGGACGACGCTACCCCTTCTAGAGCTTCAGCGACGCTTCCAGACGACGCAACCTCCTCTGGAGTTTTAACGACGCTTCTGGTAACCCCCTCTAGAGTTTCAGCGATGCTTCCGGCCGACGCAACCCCCCTCTGGAGTTTCAGCGACGCTTCTGTCCGGACGACGCAACCCCCTCTAGAGCTTCAGCGACACTTCCGGACGACGCAACCCCCTCTGGAGCTTCAGCAACTCCCTCTAGAGCTTCAGCGACGCTTCCGGACGAATCAACCCCCTCTGGAGCTTCAACGACTCAACCCCCTCTGGAGCTTCAGCGACGCAACTCCCTCTGGAGCTTCAGCGACGCTTCCGGACGACGCAACCCCCTCTGGAGCTTCAACGACGCAACCCCCTCTGGAGCTTCAGCGACGCTTCCGGACGACGCAACTCCCTCTAGAGCTTCAGCGACGCTTCCGGACGACGCAACTCCCTCTGGAGCTTCA
>NW_019270453.1:0-964 GCF_002738365.1 Cucurbita moschata
AAAACAACTTTTCAGATCGAGTTAACGACCCTGTCTCAAAGGGGAAAAAAGTTCCTATGTTAACACCTAAGGAATTTGAGTGCAAAATGGCCCGGAAGCGAAAGTGAAAAAAATTTGTATTTTCACCAATTATATGTGTAAGGTTCTTAATCTGGACCGCTCCTTACAGATTCGTCTAAAAATATCAAGATAAACAAAGGTTTTTCCGATATGTGATTCGGGTGTCTCCATGAGGGTCTTTTCATAAGGGTTGAGGTTGTGAAGTCTTATCGACACGAGTAAATGATTTTTTTCTTCCATATTTTTCACTTAGGACAATCATTAGTGGATATGGTATGATACTAAAACGAGAAAATAACTTTTCAGATCGAGTTAACGACCCTGTCTCAAAGGGGAAAAAAGTTCCCATGTTAACACCTATGGAATTTGAGTGCAAAATGGCCCGGAAGCGAAAGTGAAAAAAATTCGTATTTTCTCAAAATATATGGGTAAGGTTCTTAATCTTGACCGTTCCTTACCGATTCGTCTAAAATAATCTAGAGAAACATAGGTTTTTCCGATACTGATTCGGGTGCCTCCATGAGGGTCTTTTCATAAGGATTGAGGTTGTGAAGTCTTATCGACACGAGTAAATGTTTTTTTTCTTCCTTATTTTTAGCTTAGGACAATCCTTAGTGGATATGGTATGATACTAAAACGAGAAAACAACTTTTCAGATCGAGTTAACGACCCTGTCTCATAGGGGAAAAAAGTTCCTATGTTAACACGTATGGAATTTGAGTGCAAAATGGCCCGGAAGCGAAAGTCAAAAAAATTTGTATTTTCACCAATTATATTTGTAAGGTTCTTAATGTTGACCGTTCCTTATAGATTCGTCGAAAAATATCGAGAGAATCATAGGTTTTTCCGATACTGATTCGGGTGCCTCCATGAGGGTCTTTTCATAAGGGTTGAGGTTGTGAAG
>NW_019270454.1:0-964 GCF_002738365.1 Cucurbita moschata
ATGAAGAAAGAGTTTGATAGGACTGACTTAGGTCATATGAGATTTTTGGTCCTTAATCTCAAATTAATTAATTAATTAATTAATGTTTTGATGATAACAAACCTACACCTAATTGTTAACAATTATCCGTCTAAAGTGTAAAAGTTGGAAATAACGATTCCAACGCGTTTTTCTATTACTCAAATCAGAGCCAAAACGAAGAAGTTACCGTCCAAACAAAATGTCTGACGTGCTGATGTGGCGGCAAAATTGAATCATTAACCAATCAAAGTAGGACACTTAGAGGGAGCTTTTAATTANTTATTAATTTTATATCATATTTAAATATTTAAATATTTGAATATATATATATATATATATATATATAAAATTTGGAAACATATTTATTCTCGCATTATTTTTATTAATCGTGTACCTTTCATTTTTGTTTGAACACAATAAAATACAAGAATGTTTTAATGTTCTACCTCCCATTTCTCTTTCTAATAATCCATATTAAATCCTATTTTTGCTTCTACTTCTCTATTTAAACTCATCATCTCCCCTATACTTTAACACAACTTTCATATTTCATAATTTTTTTTTATCTCAATTTTTCTAAAGTTTCCATTGTTGCTCTCTCTCCAAGCTTCCAAGTTTATTTTTCTTCATCTTATTCTTGAAAGAGTTTTTGATTCTATTGTGAGAAAATAGTTGTGAGTGATCAAATTGTAAATCTACTTTTTTAGATGGTTATGGTGTGTTCCTACAAAATTCAGATACTTGTAATTGTTTGTTCCTAAGCCGTGGAAAGGATTGAGTTTGCTCTTGAACTCGTAAAAAGAGCGAGGTGTAGCAGTTGGGTTTTGATCCGAGGAAAGAGTCGAGAAAAGTTTTTTAAAATTCTCAAGAGGCGCTTGGGGAGTGGAGTAGGTCGAGTTTGACCGAACCACTACAAAACTACAGTGTTATATTTTCCAACTCT
>NW_019270455.1:0-297 GCF_002738365.1 Cucurbita moschata
CACAGTGCATAAAACAGAGAAAGTGTGCTTTAAATCGAAACCCTAATTTGGAAACCCTAAACTTGGACGTTTGAACTACGTATTTAAAAAACCGAGTCACGGTCGACGTTTTTCGAAACTTTTGTTTTGAATGATTAGGCCAGATGATTTATGATATAATTTCAAAGAAACACAGTGCATAAAACAGAGAAAGTGTGCTTTAAATCGAAACCCTAATTTGGAAACCCTGAACTTGGACGTTTGAACTACGTATTTAAAAAACCGAGTCACGGTCGACGTTCTTCGAAACTTTTGTTT
>NW_019270455.1:361-964 GCF_002738365.1 Cucurbita moschata
AGTGTGCTTGAAATCGAAACCCTAATTTGGAAACTCTAAACTTGGACGTTTGATCTACGTATTTAAAAAACCGAGTCACGGTCGACGTTCTTCGAAACTTTTGTTTGGAATGATTACGCGTGATGATTTAGGATATAATTTCCAAGAATCAATGTGCATAAATCAGAGAAAGTGTGCTTTAAATCGAAACCCTAATTTGGAAACCCTAAACTTGGACGTTTGAACTACGTATTTAAAAAACTGAGTCACGGTCGACGTTCTTCGAAACTTTTGTTTGGAATGATTACGCCTAATTATTTAGGATATAATTTCAAAGAAACACAGTGCATAAAACAGATATAGTGTGCTTGAAATCGAAACCCTAATTTGGAAACCCTAAACTTGGACGTTTGAACTACGTATTTAAAAAACCGAGTCACGGTCGACGTTCTTCGAAACTTTTGTTTGGAATCGTTACGCCTGATGATTGAGGATATAATTTCAAAGAAACACAGTGCATAAAACAGATATAGTGTGCTTGTAATCCAAACCCTAATTTGGAAACCCTAAACTTGTTCGTTTGATCTACGTATTTAAAAAACCGAGTCACGGTCGACGTTCTTC
>NW_019270456.1:0-964 GCF_002738365.1 Cucurbita moschata
TAATGAACTTATGCAACCAAGTGCGGTATTTCCGCTAATTCATTATTCATTGAAATTTTATAAATAAATCATAGATAATTTTTTATTGAATAGTCAGCTTATACAAATGGAAACAGGTGCGGTGAACGTGGAGATTAAACACGTGACCTTCAAATCTTTAGTTTGACACTCTCCCAACTGAACTTTGGAAGCGAATATCTTAGGCTACAATCCACGAGAAGGTATCAACTGAAATCCCTAGCCCTTCCTTGTAATACACATCTTTAAGTTTCACGAAGAAATCAAGGAGAGAAACACTATAAATGTGGTTATACAGGCTAAGTTTCAGATGGTGGCGATGTGAAAAATGCGCATCTTCTTCCTGTTCAGAGGAAGAAAACGATGATATGGCTAGTTCAACTGAACTGTCCAAGTCAACTCAAAATTTGACCTTTTCTCGGGTTTTCTCAATTTTAACTCTATTCCACACCGATTCTCATAGAAAATCTTCTGGTTTCAGAAACTAGACACAATAAGGAGTACGTGGGAGGAAATTTGAAGTAATTCAGATACTGGAAGCTCAAGAATGGACGTCCCAAACGTCGACGACGAGGCAAGTAGTCACCTTGGACTTTTTGTAAAGAAATACTTGTAGAAATTGCTTGGATTTTCATATGAATCCTAAACAAAGTATGAATTAAGGACATATGAAAGAAAAACCCAAAGAACCGTGTGTTAAAGCCCTGAACCGATAAAATAGCTCGAGATTTAAGTAACGTTAAAATAACACACTATCTGAGCCCCGCTGCATATCAAATTTTAACATTGAGCATATTATATTATGTTGAGGTTAGATATGAAATTTGGTGGTCATTGGATAAGGATAAGTAGGTAAACAAAGAAACGGTGTAAAATGACCATAATGCCCTTAAGGTAATTTACCTTCGGTTCATGACCTAGATGACCTTCAAATGCTATGAAATTC
>NW_019270457.1:0-226 GCF_002738365.1 Cucurbita moschata
AAGGAAATAGGTTTAGAAATTAAATTGGGGATAAGAGTCGAATTCCTATCTACGATCTCTTTTCCTTTAAATTAAGGATTCCTCTAGCTTCAGAGGAAAAAATTGAGTAAACTTGATGAAGGAATCGAGAGATGAAACATCGTAGAACAAGCTACCCAAGAGATCGAAAATCTAGCGTTTCGAGTGAGTTGCATACCGAGAATGATTTTTGGAAATTAAGGTCTTA
>NW_019270457.1:441-930 GCF_002738365.1 Cucurbita moschata
GTTTGGGAGTTATTGGAAAACTTTAGTTAGCGAAACCAAGATACGGGAGAAAATGCTCATCACGATCTGTATGACCTTTGCCATGAATTACGATGTTTATAAGTTTTGTAGTCAATGTTACCAATGTTTGCTGCACACAAAAAAAGATAGGGAAGTTAAATTTTTAAGTCACTTTTGGAAAGTATGGTGGATAAATTGGGTACCAAATTATTGTTTTCAACTGCATGTCATACTCTTCATGAGCAAACTGAGGTGGTTAATAAAATATTAGAAGCATTGCTTAGGGCTATTATTTATAAGAATATTAAGTCATAAATTGGGTAACAAATTATTGTTTTCAACTATATGTCATCTTCAGATGAATGACCAAACTGAGGTGGTTAATAGAACATTAGGAGCATTGCTTAGGGCTATTATTTGTAAGAATATTAAGTCTTGGGACGAATGTTTGCCACTCATTGTTCTCTTTTTGAAGTTGCTTACGGATTT
>NW_019270458.1:0-962 GCF_002738365.1 Cucurbita moschata
GTCAAAAAGACAAAGCAATCTGAATTTATTTATTGCATGCTTTGGACCTTCTAAATATGCGACATCAAAATAAATGTTTAGAATATTCTACTTTCTCTCCTAGAATATATATATATATATATATATAAATTAATAAATGCATAGTATTTTATGAAAAGTGTGTAAATAAAATATTTTCAATAATTTGATTACATTTTTTAAAATTAGATAATTAAGATGTTAACTATTTCATTTTTATTAATTTAGATTATTAAAATAATTTTATGTATTTGTGAATTATTAGGTGGAAAAATGTCCCNGGCAAGATATGTATGAACGTTGCTAGCTTTGTTAGAAATATTTGCTTATTACTCAACAAATTATCAAAGTTAGAAACACAATTTATTAACAAAGCAACTGAATTAAGAAAAATGGAAGGAGTTTCACCGTTACATCGATCTTTGATCTTTTGAACAAATTTCAACCTATTAATGAGATATATAAGCAACCTTTGGGCTATGCTTCTCTCACCCCGATTCATAAAAGAGAAGAAAAAATGGGAAGAACTTTTCAAGTTGTTCTTTTTCTAGCATTGTTTGTGTTTTTATCTCCTTCTGTTTATTCTTTACCGTTGTCAACAAAAGGAAGGTGGATCGTTGACTCGACAATAGGGCTTCGAGTGAAGCTTGTGTGCGTGAATTGGCCTTCCCACACACAGAGCATGCTAATAGAAGGTCTCAACCACAGGCCATTAAAAGAGCTGGCAGCTGAGGCAATCAAGTTGAGGTTTAATTGTGTACGACTCACGTATGCAACTCAAATGTTCACTCGTTATGCAAATAGGACAGTTGAAGAAAATTTTGACCTTCTCGATTTAGAGCAAGCAAAAGCCGGATTGGCTCAATATAATCCTTTTGTGTTGAACAAGACTATTGCTGAAGCCTATGAAGCTGTTGTTGATGTGCTTGGAGAGAGTGGTTTAA
>NW_019270459.1:0-291 GCF_002738365.1 Cucurbita moschata
TATGCACTCCGTTTCTTCGAAATTCTATTCTAATTCAACATGCCTGATCATTATCGACAGGAATTTTGAAAGACGTCAACCGTGACTGCGTTTTTTTAGCATGTACTTCAAACGTCAAAGATTAGGGATTCCGAATTAGGGTTTCGATTTTAAGCACGCTTTTATTATTTCATGGACACATCTTCTTAGAAATTGTATAATAATTCATTATGCCTGATCATTACCCAAAGAAATTTTGAAAAATGTTGACCGTGACTCGGTTTTTTTTTATCATGTACTTCAAACGTCACA
>NW_019270459.1:384-961 GCF_002738365.1 Cucurbita moschata
ACACTCCGTTTCTTCGACATTCTATTTTAAATCATCAAGCCTAATCATTCGCAACGAAAGTTTCAAAAACCTTCGACTGTGACATAGTTTTTTTAGCACGTACTTCAAACGTCCCAGATTAGGATTCGATTTTAATCTCTCTTTTACTGTTTTATGCACCCCGTTTCTTCGAAATGCTATTCTAATTCAACATGCCTGATCATTACCCACAGAAATTTCGAAAAACGTTGACTGTGACACGGTTTTTTTATCATGTACTTCAAACGTCACAGATTAGGGTTTCCGAATTAGGGTTTCGATTTTAAGCACTCTTTTACTGTTTTTAACACTCCGTTTCTTCGACATTCTATTTTAAATCATCAAGCCTAATAATTCACAACGAAAAATTTCAAAAAACGTCGACCATGACTCAGTTTTTTTAGCATGTACTTCAAACGTCCCAGATTAATGTTGTTGGATCGGTATGGCAACCCTAGAGGGGGGGTGAATAGGGTTTTAACGATAAAAGTGTTTAAACGTGATTAATTTTTCTAATGATGAAACTTTTTACAAATAAGTAAAAGATGATAATTACTAT
>NW_019270460.1:0-961 GCF_002738365.1 Cucurbita moschata
GTTTCTTTCGATGTTTTTCGACGAATCTGTAACGAAACCCTCAAGTTTAAGAGTCTTACACAAATAAATGGTGAAAATACGACTTTTTTTCACTTTCGCTTCCGGGCCATTTTGCACTGCAAATCCAAAGGTGTTGACATAGGAACTTTTTTTGCCCATTGAGACAGGGTCGTTAACTCGATCTGAAAAGTTGTTTTCTCGTTTTAGTATCATACCATATCCACTAAAGATTGTCCTAAGCTTAAAATATGGAAGAAAAAAAACATTTACTCGTGTCGAAAAGACTTCACAACCTCAACCCTTACGAAAAGACCCTCGTGGAGGCACCCGAATGACTATGTGAAAAACCTTTGTTTCTTTCGATGTTTTTCGACGAATCTGTAACAAAACGCTCAAGTTTAAGAGTCTTACACATATAAATGGTTAAAATTCGAATTTTTTTCAGTTTCGCTTCCGGGCCATTTTGCACTCAAAATCCATAGGTGTTAACATAGGAACTTTTTTGCCCATTGAGACAGGGTCGTTAACTCGATCTGAAAAGTTGTTTTCTCATCTTAGTATCATACCATATCCACTAAAGATTGTCCTAAGCTTAAAATATGTAAGACAAAAAACATTTACACGTGTCGAAAAGACTACACAACCTAAACCCTTACGAAAAGACCCTCGTGGAGGCACCCGAATCACTATGTGAAAAACCTTTGTTTCTTTCGATGTCTTTCGACGAATATGTAAGGAAACGCTCATGTTCAAGTGTCTTACACATATAAATTGTTAAAATACGAATTTTTTTCACTTTCGCTTGCGGGCCATTTTGCACTCAAAATCCATAGATGTTAACATAGGAACTTTTTTCCCCATTGAGACAGGGTCGTTAACTCGATCTGAAAAGTTGTTTTCTCGTTTTAGTATCATAGCATATCCACTAAAGATTGTCCTAAGCTTAAAATATGGAAGAAAA
>NW_019270461.1:0-961 GCF_002738365.1 Cucurbita moschata
TCTTCCATTCCCTTTACATGGCCTTTAGGAACTTACTTTATCTGGGCAGGGTGGATGTGGTACTTCTCCACACACGGCCAACATATGTAAATATGGGCCCACTAGGGCCTGGCTTGGTCGGGTACACATGATACACGTTACCGAATGCCACAGAACAGGAAAGGGCTACATGATATTATAGCGAGCATAATATGGAGTGTATGCTTCCATACCATAATAACATAACAGGGAAGTAAGCCTATGCATGTGACACACAAAATGCGTGAGGTCCCTAAAGATTACCTCAATGGAATTATGCATACAACATTCCATTCCCTTGTAATGTTACATAACAATGCTTAGTTAAGCATTATGTAAGCATATCATAGTTTCCTAGTCACCACATCCATGACATGCAAAGCTCTCAACACATTCATGGCATGCAAAGCTCTCAACACATTCATGACATGTCAACTAACACCAACAGTAAGGTTACTTACATCTCTAGCCTTGGTCGAAGTCACTCGCGATAAGTTAACTCTGACGCCTAACTACTCCCTATAAAACCATATTATACACTTAGAGTCTTTTAATAATGAAACCTAACTAAACCTTATGTCTTATCAAGGTACGTTCCTATCATAACCTGTTTTAGCAAAATGGAGTTACATTGAGCTTAGATGGTTGAAACAAGGGCGGAAACCTTATGTCTTATCAAGGTACGTTCCTATCATAACCTGTTTTAGCAAAATGGAGTTACACTGAGCTTAGATGGTTGAAACAAGGGCGGAAATGTTTCCAGAAGGATAAAAAACCTAGGATTTGGTATAATATTTGTATACCAAGCTGCTAAGTGGAGTCGCCGAGCCACCAAGCCACACCGTCGAGTCGAGCTGTATAATACAACGAAGTTGCCGACGAAGCTGAAGTACAGAGCCAACAAGTAGAGAGGTTACTTACAGCGCACGACTTCTAGACGCTG
>NW_019270462.1:0-267 GCF_002738365.1 Cucurbita moschata
CCAGTGAACAATAACATTTAAAGAAGTTTCAGAGAGCGAGAAGAGGATTGTGATAGAAGTTGCCCTAGGTAAAACTTCTTTAAATGTCTTAGCCAATTGTGACGGTCATGATTGCTCAAGGTGTGTCACCCAAATAATCGGTAAACAATAACATTGCCCCAATAACCGCCTTGGACAACAAATCGTTTACAAGAATTGTTGAGACATGCAACATGCAACCACAGGCAACACGCCTTGGGCAATCATGACTGTGACATCTGCCCCAAC
>NW_019270462.1:347-960 GCF_002738365.1 Cucurbita moschata
ATAATGAGGAGTCTCTTCCAACCTACTAGGTGCTGTTGAAAATCACTTCTCGGTTTGTTGAGTCTTCATGTCTTCTCTATTCATGTCTTTCCTACTTTCTTCGCTTGAAACTTTTTCTTATTTGCATGACGTCATACCACCTGCTTCTGCTTGATGTCTTCTTGGTCGAAATAATAACGTTTCAAGTTACTAACGTGGACAACAAGGTTAGTCCGCATCCATAAGAGCAATTGGATTCTATATGATGTCTTCGTAATCTTATGGATAACTTTCACTAGTCCATAGTATTTTCACACCAGTTTTTGGTTCTTGTTGCTTTGAACTCGAAGTTTATCTGAACTTAACTTATATGAACTCTTTATTTTTCTTGAAATTATTGTGGTTGACACTTCCGACTGACCCTTCTCTTCATCCGTCTAGATGATATTTCTTTGTGAACATGTGTTGCTTCAGTGGTTTGTTTCTGTCTCCCTTCTTCAGTATCTAACCTTGTTTTTGTCTCTCTTGGAGGGGATAAATCCATTTTCTGACCATGTTTGCGTCGTGGTGTTCATGTAGTGGCAACAAGGTTTCTATTGAGGTTGGCTCACTTGAGCTCCCCTTTTCAATTACA
>NW_019270463.1:0-959 GCF_002738365.1 Cucurbita moschata
CGGGATGAAATGTTTTTAGAAAAAATTTATATTTTTTTGAAAAAAATAATAATAAAATATTAAAAAAATGAGACATTACCAAAGTATCCCTTAAAATATGGATAATTAAAATGCCCTTCTTTCCACCCTGAGAACTTCCACGATGACCTTCTACACACAATCGATTGAGTCTCAAAAACCAGCATTGGATCCCTCCAAAATTGGACAAAGTCTAGAATGTTCACAAATCCCCACATGAATAAGTCATAATTAAAATTAGAAGTCAATAGCTCCCTGATCGAAGAGGATGTTTCTGATGGATTATCTAGAAAATTAATTTATAGTTTACGACAATGATGGAGGTTTCAGCAACGGTATAAGTTTTTCCTATAAAGTCTGAAGTTGAGGCAATAGTATGGAACAAGAATCAAGTTGAATCCATTTCTCAATCACAAGCTATAAGGGTTTAGATTTTGGGTCTTCTACTCTCAGATTTCTTCCAAATTGGAGAGAAATTCTCCCTTATTCCCCTTTAAACTTGTTCCAACAGCTTCTAAACAAGGTTACAAACAAGATTTATGAAGGAATCGAGCATTGAAAATGCCTAAAAACCATTCCCCCAATCCGATCCGCCATTGAATAACTTCAAAGTAAGTTTAAAAATTAAATCCAAGCTTACACACAAGTTCGTCGACCAAGACAAATTCTAATAAGTTTTTGCACCTCCAAGAAATATTTTCATAGAAGATCACGAAGAAAAATAATCTTAGGAATGTGGCCAATTGAAGGAAATCCGTTTCTTGTAGAATTTGGGGGTAAGTGTTGAATTCCTATCCATGAACCCTTTTCTTTGAAATTAAAAATTTCTTTAGATTAAGAGGATCAAGTTGAGTAACTTTGATGTAGGAATCCAGAGTTAAAACGCTGTAGAATGAGCTACCTAAGAAAAGGAAATTTCACGTTTTTAGACGAGTTGTAGA
>NW_019270464.1:0-959 GCF_002738365.1 Cucurbita moschata
CCGCATCACCAAACCAAACTATTTGTTATTAATATTTTGATATTTTTTTATTTTCACTATTATTGATGATGGGACATTTAGGGTTTTATAATGTAAATATTATGGGGATGTAGCTTAGATGGTAGAGTGCTCGCTTTGCATGCGAGAGGTATGGGGATCGATACCCTGCATCTCCAAAAATAAAACTATTTATTATTAAATATATTATTTCTTTTCAATTTTTCCCTATTCATGACATGTTGGGTAGCAATATTTCTTCATTTTTCACTATTAAAGATGACGGGAAATTTAGGGTTTTGTGATGCAAAAATTGAGGGGATGTAGCTCAGATGGTAGAGCGCTCGCTTAGCATGCGAAGAGGTACGGGGATCAAATACTAGTTATAAGCAATCTAGTACTTATTATTGTAAGGGGAGGGGAGGACTTATTTAAGTAAAGAAAGCAATCTAGTACTTATTATTGTAAGGGGAGGGGAGGCAATCTAGTACTTATTGTAAGGGAATTTGTAGGATGGCGGTAGCGGTACTTATTGTAAGGGAATTTGTAGGATGGCGGTAGCGTCCCATGCATATGACGTAACTTCT
Organism: Cucurbita moschata; assembly: GCF_002738365.1. Lineage (NCBI taxonomy): Eukaryota > Viridiplantae > Streptophyta > Magnoliopsida > Cucurbitales > Cucurbitaceae > Cucurbita > Cucurbita moschata. Next base: position 585 of record NW_019270464.1, read on the forward strand.
TCACAATTGCAATATCTGAGGAATTTGTAGGATGGCGGTAGCGTCCCATGCATATGACGTAACTTCTTCACAATTGCAATATCTGACCAATTTGTAGGATGGCGGTAGCGTCCCATGCATATGACGTAACTTCTTCACAATTGCAATATCTGACCAATAGCTTCTAATCAAATTCATTCCCATGCATATGACGTAACTTCTTCACAATTGCAATATCTGACCAATAGCTTCTAATCAAATTCATCTAATACTTATTGTAAGGGAATTTGTAGGATGGCGGTAGCGTCCCATGCATATGACGTAACTTCTTCACAATTGCAATATCTGACCAATAGCTTCTAATCAAATTCATTAGTTTGGACAATGGTTGCATTG
>NW_019270465.1:0-258 GCF_002738365.1 Cucurbita moschata
GTTCATCAGTTTGTTTGATTTAATTTTTCTATTTTGCCTCGGATGACAAGAAAATAAAGTTGTACTGAATGCACCTTAGTTTCATTTATGACAAACTCATATGAAACATAATTGCATTAATAGTACTAAGAGTTGGAGTCTATAAGCATTTCATGAACTTCAGTGCAATTCATGCTTCATTAAAGATGAGATGAACTTTTGTTAGGTAAGGGGAACTTTAAATTACTTCATGTGTGGAGCTTCAATTACTATATGCTA
>NW_019270465.1:278-956 GCF_002738365.1 Cucurbita moschata
ACACGAATTCATGGATTTAGGAAAATTTTTGTGTAATTATCAACCACAACTTATGTTTTCAAATTTTTAGGACATAAATTAGGTAGTTGTTTTTATGAGTCTTAAACTTGTTTCTTTGCATAATATGGATTTAGTTCAACTATTATTATTATAAGATGGAGAAAGAAATTGTCTTTGAATTGACTAATAGACCTAGGTTCATTGTTGTTGTCTTTTAACTTGTGATTTTGCAAAAAGCTTAACTAATATGAACTGTCGTGTCACAAGAACTTTTAAATCAAGAATATACCCTACACATCATTCAAGATGGCAATAAAATGGAGTTAAATTGAACGCACTTTAGTTTCATGTTTGGCGTGTTCAAGATAAAACATAATTGTATTATTGATATTGAGCCTGGAGTCTATAAGAATTTAATGATCTTAAGAGAAATTCCTGTTTTATTAGAGGATACCAACTTTATTTAAGGTACTAGGAGTTCAAGAATCTCGATTTGAAAATGGTTAAGGAATAGTAAGATTTGAAAGTTTTGAATTCTAGACCAAATTTGAACCTAATTATTTCTTTTTATGACTAATTATAAATTATGAGAAAAATATTTTTGTAAAGATATATTTATCTCTAAAGCTTTCATGACGAAACCATGTTTAGACTAGCAGTTTAAAGTCAGGAGATGCG
>NW_019270466.1:0-955 GCF_002738365.1 Cucurbita moschata
AAATTAGGGTTTCGATTTAAAGCACATTTTCTCTGTTTTATGCACTGTGTTTCTTTGAAATTATATCCTAATTCATCAGGCGTAATAATTCCAAACAAAAGTTTCGAAGAACGTCGACCGTGACTCGGTTTTTTCAATACGTAGTTCAAACGTCCAAGTTTAGGGTTTCCAAATTAGGGTTTCGATTTAAAGCACACTTTCTCTGTTTGATGCACTGTGTTTCTTGGAAATTATATCCTAAATCATCAGGCGTAATAATTCCAAACAAAAGTTTCGAAGAACGTCGACCGTGACTCGGTTTTTTAAATACGTAGTTCAAACGTCCAAGCTTAGGGTTTCCAAATTAGGGTTTCGATTTAAAGCACACTATCTCTGATTTATGCATTGTGTTTCTTGGAAATTATATCCTAAATCATCAGGCGTAATCATTCCAAACAAAAGTTTCGAGGAACGTCGACCGTGACTCGGTTTTTTAAATACGTAGTTCAAACGTCCAAGCTTAGGGTTTCCAAATTAGGGTTTCGATTTAAAGCACACTATCTCTGATTTATGCATTGTGTTTCTTGGAAATTATATCCTAAATCATCAGGCGTAATCATTCCAAACAAAAGTTTCGAAGAACGTCGATCGTGACTCGGTTTTTTAAATACGTAGTTCAAACGTCCAAGCTTAGGGTTTCCAAATTAGGGTTTCGATTTAAAGCACACTTTCTCTGTTTTATGCACTGTGTTTTCTTTGAAATTATATCCTAAATCATCAGGCGTAATAATTCCAAACAAAAGTTTCGAAGAACGTCGATCGTGACTCGGTTTTTTAAATACGTAGTTTAAACGTCCAAGCTCAGGGTTTCCAAATTAGGGTTTCGATTTAAAGCACACTATCTCTGATTTATGCATTGGGTTTCTTGGAAATTATATCCTAAATCATCAGGCGTAATCATTCCAAACAAAAGTTT
>NW_019270467.1:0-954 GCF_002738365.1 Cucurbita moschata
AGTGTAGTGCAATATTGAAAAATAAGATCCCACTAAAGGAGAAAGACCCTGGTTCATTCACAATTCCAACATCAATAGGAGGGAAGAAGCTAGGTCGAGCATTATGTGATTTAGGATCAAGCATTAATCTAATGCCGCAGTCTATTTACAAAAAGTTAGGTATTGGTAAAGCTAGACCAACTACAGTCACTTTTCAACTAGCAGATCAATCTTTCACTCATCTAGAAGGAAAAATCAAAGATTCTAATTCAAGTCGACAAGTTCATTTTTCCAGCAGATTTTATGATTTTGGATTATCCATGACGTACCAATTATCTTGGGGAGACCATTTTTGAAATCTGGAAGAACATGGGTAGATGTCCACAAGGGAACTATAATGTTCAGAATGAATGATCAACAAATAGAATTTCATATGAATGACAACATGAAATATCCAAGAGTGGTAGAGGAATATTGAACAATTTATAAATTGACAGAGAATCTAGCAGCTAATAGTTGGAAACAACAACAAGAAGAAGACAGCTGCTGGAATAATTGCACTACACAAAAAGCGAGTTGGAGAAAACTATAAGAGTTTTTGAATCACTGGAATTAGAGGAAAGAATAAATTAATCAATAAAGTCATCTACTGATGACACACCCTTGAACTACATATTAGAAAAAGAATTATTTGATATATTAGAGATAGACTTCACAAAATTATTCCCACCCAGAGTGAGAGGTGTGTTTCCTTAAAAAAATATATATATATAACTTGAAAAAAAAAGGGTTAATGAAATTAAAGCTCAAATTGAAAAGTATTTACCAAAGTTAGGTGAGGATGGATCTATTATGATCATCTTAAAAGGCAAGAATTCCCATAATTCACCCAATCTTAGATCATTTTCCAAACAAAAACAATAACCAAGAGTTTCTGCACCTCAATCTATTTTCAAGAATTGTTAAACACTCACA
>NW_019270468.1:0-953 GCF_002738365.1 Cucurbita moschata
TCAAGTTATTTTTAATTATTAATGTACTAATTTAGTTAATTGCTTGCTTTAAAATGCCAAGACCAATCCCCTTTAGTGTGTTTAATTAATTATGTATTGTGCATGTATGTTTTAACTAAATAGAAAATGTATATGCATAAAGTATGCCATATAGATTTAAAATCCCACCCTAGGCTAAGCATGTTTCATGCATTACAAGTATGTTATAAGTGTTACAATGTGTAGTATGCATGTTTAGGGTTCCACGAGGGACAGATATAAATTGTTATATTATTGCATGGAATGGATGATTATATAATTGTTATATAAAGCATGTTAGATGCATGCTATAGGTTATTTTCAACGTCATAAAACGAGATAGACGTTAAAATATATAACAAAGATAAATGCATGCTCACTTAAGGTTAACAACCAAGCACGATCGATTTTAATAGTTAAAATAGGTCGATATCTTGTAAAACTGCGGTTACAAGAAGGCTCACCTGGCACGATCTTGTCTAAGGCTGGAGGTACTTAAGTTGACGGTTTATGGAACACCTGCTACCTGGAGATCGAGCCAGTACTTGAGCTTAGTTAGCCCAGTTTTATGAGCATGCGTGAGTGATGTAAGGATTTTTTTTGTTTAAAATGAAAAGCCACCTAGACATCAAAGTTAAAAATCTAGTATAAATGTTATACTTGAAAAAATCACTTAGACTTAGGTTATATTTAATATGCTGGAATATACCTAAGTAATAAGTATACCCAACCGTCTAAAATACCTAGTGGGAGGAAAAATGTATATGAGATACATCGTTTTCTTTTTACGCTCTCTAAAAAATTCACACCGTGAGGTTCATGCTCGGCCTCGTGTCGCCCTGAGAGCGGCCTCCATTCGGAAGGTATTTGCATGAGTCAATAACAAGGTGAATAGAGAAAGTATTTATAGTAAGTGGAAGAAGGAAGTATATCAA
>NW_019270469.1:0-953 GCF_002738365.1 Cucurbita moschata
GTAGGACTAGTGGGACCTCATGCATATTGCGTGATCATGCATTTGGGGGGATACCCCTATCCCATCACGAGGGTACGGACGCGTACATCCAAATGATAGGACAACGATCGTTATGCCCTGCAAAGCGCTGCCGTGACGGTTTTAGTTTTAACAGGTCCTGGTGGGCCCCCAGAGCATGCCCACCAGTTAGGGACAGTGGCCCAGCGGTGTGCGAACTAGCTGGTGAGCCCATACTCGCACGTATGGGCTGCGTGTAGAGTATATGGTACACGTCCACGATTACCTGTTAGGATTACACCGTTGGAAAAACGAAACGAAACGAAAAAGAAACGAAACGAAACGAAAGATAGGTCCCATCATTTCATTGCATGTGATTGTTGCATTTAACCCCAATAGTGGGGTCACTTACTGAGTATTTCTTTAAATACTCAAGCCATGTGCTACTACATTTTTCAGGTTAAGGTAAGGCATTCCTGTACGGCTGACGACGGCATCGCAACTCGAGATCATGGCACATGCATAGGATAGTGGCATTTATTTTCTTAGACTTAGGATAGAATAGGATGTTTTAAACTTAAACGTTTATTTATTTTATTTCGAGTCTTTTGTTGTGTCGTTTTAAAGATGTTTTTGAAACACGTAAGTCCATGGCTGTGTTTTTAAGTTAAAGGTTATGTTTTATAGAATTTAAATGAAGTCTTCCGCATTCAATGTTTATGGTATGTATACAGTAGCGACCTTAAATTAAGTAGAAAATTTTGGGTCGTTACATCCTTAATTTAGAAAGTCCATGAATAGCCAAAAGTAATGACTAACATAATTAAAAAATAAATAAATAAACTTAAAGCATAAATTGATTAAATTGGCTAATTGCTAACATAATTAAAAAAAAAATGTAACAAACACACCGAGTAAGATTATGAACACAAGTAAAAAAAAAAAAAAAAAAAAAA
>NW_019270470.1:0-953 GCF_002738365.1 Cucurbita moschata
GAATTTTTAGCTCCAATATTGGTTGGTGGCGGCACTATAGTTTCATTCAACATCACAAAATGAGGCTCTTTGTCATGCGTGGTTTTAATTTCACACGCCTCTATCATCAGCAATGAAGACTCCTCATCCTTTTGCATCTCTATCAAGTTGAGTTGTTCGTCTTTTATGGAACACTCTAATGCGAAGTGTCCCATCTGCTGACACCTATAACGTTTAATTTTACTTTTGTTGAATTTCTTATTCTGAGTTTGCGACTCCCATCTGCTGACACCTATAACGTTTAATTTTACTTTTGTTGAATTTCTTATTCTGAGTTTGCGACTCTCCTTCATCTCCTCGATGCCAGTCACTTCTCCAATGGCCTCTCCATCTTCCATGACCCCGTCCCCTGCCTCCTCTGGAAGTGCCTTGATCCTTCCATTCTTTCTTTGAGGATTTTGCATTCTCTCGTTCCTTCCATTCTGCATGAGTGAAGAGAATGGTTTCATCTTTCTCTCCAAACTCTTGCAACCTTTCTTCATGTGCCTTGAGTGATCCAATAATCTCATCAACAGATTTCATTTTGAGATCACTGAACTCCTCACCTTTCTTCATGTGCCTTGAGTGATCCAATAATCTCATCAACAGATTTCGTTTTGAGATCACTGAACTCCTCAATCGTTGAAGTGATTTGAAGAAACTCTATAGAGTTGGATCGTAGAAGTTTCTTAACTACTTCGATATCATCCATAGTATTGCCGAGGCCTCTCATTTATTGACAATAATGGTGTGTTTTCCAAAATACTCATCAATACTTTCTAAATCACCCATCCCCAACGCTTCAAACTCCCGCCAGAGAGTCTGCGTTCTAACTTCTTTCACTCTTTCCGCACCTAGATTCATATTTTTCAACATGATCGAGGCTTTTTTGGCCGTTTTCTTGGCACCCAACTGTAGCAACGTATCTTCAACAA
>NW_019270471.1:0-952 GCF_002738365.1 Cucurbita moschata
AAGAATCCCAAATAATGACGTAGCGGAAGCCGAGTTCAATTCTCCTCTTTCAGATTGCATGTAGCTGAGATCTATGAAAAGAGTCTTTAAGTAGATAAAAGTGAAAAAGAAGATAAAAGAGAGAGAGTGAAAAAGAAGATAAAAGAGAGAGAGATATCGCTAGAAGGAGGGCTTGAACCTCCGACCTTGTGGTTAACAGCCACACGCTCTAACCAACTGAGCTATTCCAGCTAATCATTCATGGTGCTATTAAAAAGTTATTTTTGTTCGTTTAGGATTCTTAATTCAAGGTCAAAAGCAGCATTGGTAAGCTTCATTAGACACCGAGATTTGAAGTGAAAGATGATGCTGGGATGGCAATTGCAAAACATGGTTCGATAAGAAGAAAAATGAGTAGAGGGCAAGTTCATGGTACAAGAAGTGGAACGAAGAACAACACCTCAAGTGGAGATGGTGGTTGATTTTTGTAATTCGAGTCCATGTAAGTAGAGACGGGTTGAGGGGCTTACAAAGTTGATCTTGTCAAAGGCATGTCGAGGCAATTTATGACGTATTCGTGCTACATAGGATGTTCTCACCTTCAACATAATATAATAAGGCAGAAGTGTTGAAAATTGTTAGCGTCTAACATTAGCTCATTAAAGGAAAGATCATGAGTATATTTGAGAAACACTATTTAAAAAAAAAGAAAAAAAACAGAAAAAACAAAAAGACCAAAAGAAAGTCCGAAGAGCCGATACTCAAAATGAATAATATCATATCATTGTGGAGGTAGATTTTTCCTATCGAGAAGTTCAAGAACCGAAGAGAAGTATGGTTAAAAAATGGTTTAATTGTTTGAGGTTGAGTTGGAAAAATATTACTATAAAATTCTCTAATTTCCTCGTGACATTGACATTGGTTGCCCCTTCGGCAGTGGTTCTTAGAGCTTAATGCTATGTGGCATAGGATT
>NW_019270472.1:0-398 GCF_002738365.1 Cucurbita moschata
AAATTTAGTGATTATTTCTTTTTAAAATTTCAGAATTTTCATTTTCAATGTTATAGTCTTTACGGATGAATTTTTATTTTTAATGTTAGTGGGGATAGCTCAGTTTGGAGAGCGTCACTGAAGATCTAAAAGTCACGTGGATACACGTTCACCCCACCTAATTCAAGTTGACTAACTTGCATAACTTGAATATTCAATCTAAAATGAGTGATTATTTGTTTTTAAAATTACTCTATTTAATCTAAATTTAGTGATTATCTCTTTTTAAAATTTCAAAATTTTCATTTTGAATGTTATACGGGATAGCTTAGTTGGGAGTCTGTAATATTGAAGATTTGAAGGTCACTTGTTGGTTCCACATTCACCACACCTGATTCAAGTAGTATAACTTACGATCT
>NW_019270472.1:408-964 GCF_002738365.1 Cucurbita moschata
ATCTTATCTAAATTTAAAGTTGATTTATTTTTAAAATTTCAATGAATTAGCTTAAATAATTTTACTGATGAATAGCTGAATTGGGAATGAGAGTGGGTCTGTAGATCTAAAGATAGTGTGGATTCCAAATCTTTATTTGACTATAAATGCTCTATAAGAATTCTTTATTCCATTATAAATGCTCCCTAAGACATTTAATAAAATGACTCATTTTATTGCATGGAACAAAAAAATTGATGTTCCTGTAGAATTGTCAATACATTCTACTTTCAATGTTGCTAAGTCGAGTCCTTTTGATGTAAGTGATGATTTTTGTGATTCGAGGACGAATCCTGAAGAGGGGGATGATGATAAGAATCACGGTGTACATTCTACTTTCAATGTTGCTGAGTTGAGTCCTTTTGATGTAGGTGATGATTTTTCTGATTTGAGGACGAATCCTTTTGAAGAGGGGGTTGATGATAAGAATCACGGTGTTTCAACTCGACCTATTACACAACCCAAGGCCAAGGAGATTCAACAAACATTCATACTTCATCTACAAAATTGGATAGGC
>NW_019270473.1:0-504 GCF_002738365.1 Cucurbita moschata
CGTTACTTCGAAATTCTATTCTAAATCATCAAGCCTAATCATTCGCCGCAAAAGTTTCGAAAAACGTCGACCGTGACTCGGTTATTTTTAGCACGTTCTTTGAACGTCAAAAATCAGGGTTACGAATGAAGGTTTCGATTTTAAGCACTCTTTTGCTGTTTTCTGCACTCCGTTACTTCGAAATTCTATTCTAAATCATCAAGCCTAATCATTCGCCGCAAAAGTTTCGAAAAACGTCGACCGTGACCCGGTTATTTTTAGCACGTTCTTTGAACGTCAAAAATCAGGGTTTCGAATGAAGGTTTCGATTTTAAGCACTCTTTTGCTGTTTTCTGCACTCCGTTACTTCGAAATTCTATTCTAAATCATGAATCCTAATCATTCGCCGCAAAAGTTTCGAAAAACGTCGACCGTGACCCGGTTATTTTTAGCACGTTCTTTGAACGTCAAAAATCAGGGTTTCGAATTAAGGTTTCGATTTTAAGCACTCTTTTACTGTTTTCT
>NW_019270473.1:748-952 GCF_002738365.1 Cucurbita moschata
AGCACTCTTTTACTGTTTTCTGCACTCCGTTACTTCGAAATTCTATTCTAAATCATCAAGCCTAATCATTCGCCTCCAAAGTTTCGAAAAACGTCGACCGTGACTCGGTTATTTTTAGCACGTTCTTTGAACGTCAAAAATCAGGGTTTCGAATTAAGGTTTCGATTTTAAGCACTCTTTTACTGTTTTCTGCACTCCGTTACT
>NW_019270474.1:0-334 GCF_002738365.1 Cucurbita moschata
AAAATCCATAGGTGTTAACATAGGAACTTTTTTGCCCATTGAGACAGGGTCGTTAACTCGATCTGAAAAGTTGTTTTTTCGTTTTAGTATCGTACCATATCCACTAAAGATTGTCCTAAGCTTAAAATATTGAAGACAAAAAACATTTACACGTGTCGAAAAGACTACACAGCCTAAACCCTTACGAAAAGACCCTCGTGGAGGACCCGAATGACTATGTGAAAAACCTTTGTTTCTTTCGATGTTTTTCGACAAATCTGTAACGAAATGCTCAAGTTTAAGAGTCTTACATATATAAATGGTTAAAATTCGAATTTTTTTCAGTTTCGCTTCC
>NW_019270474.1:535-951 GCF_002738365.1 Cucurbita moschata
ACGAAAAGACCCTCGTGGAGGCACCCGAATGACTATGTGAAAAACCTTTGTTTCTTTCGATGTTTTTCGACGAATCTGTAACGAAACGCTCAAGTTTAAGAGTCTTACACATATAAATGGTTAAAATACGAATTTTTTTCACTTTCGCTTCCGGGCCATTTTGCACTCAAAATCCATAGGTGTTAACATAGGAACTTTTTTGCCCATTGAGACAGGGTCGTTAACTTGATCTTAAAAGTTGTTTTCTCGTTTTAGTATCATACCATATCCACTAAAGATTGTCCTAAGATTAAAATATGGAAGAAAAAAAACATTTACACGTGTCGAAAAGACTACACAACCTAAACCCTTACGAAAAGACCCTCGTGGAGGCACCCGAATGACTATGTGAAAAACCTTTGTTTCTTTCGATGTTT
>NW_019270475.1:0-418 GCF_002738365.1 Cucurbita moschata
CCCGGATTGGACTGATATCTGCTGACAATTCCCACAGCATAGCATATGTCGGGTCGGGTACATAGCATGGCATACATCAGACTACCGACCGCTGATGCATAGGGAATGTGTTTCGTATCCTCAACTTATTGAGGTGTCTTAGAACTTTCTTCCTTCGACAAATGAACTCCATGCCTGAAAGGTAATTATCCTTTCTTGGAGTCCTGCATCTTATATCGAATTAACATTTTGTCGATGTACGATGCTTGAGACAATGCTAGTGTTTTGTTCTTGCGATTCCGAACAATTTGAATTCCAAGAACAAACTGAGCCTCTCCCAAATCTTTCATTTGGAATTGTGTCGCCAGCCAATGCTTAATGTCAGTCAGAATTCCCACATCATTTCCAATGAGTAGGATATCGTCAACGTACAACACCA
>NW_019270475.1:569-951 GCF_002738365.1 Cucurbita moschata
CTTAACATCCATTTGCCAAATTTCATAATCATAAAATTTAGCAATAGACAAGAGTATTCTAATTGATTTAAGCATAGCAATAGGAGAGAAGGTTTCTTCATAGTCCACCCCCTCTCTTTGGGTATAACCCTTTGCTACTAGTCGTGCTTTAAACGTCTGTACCTTACCGGTTTGGTCTCGTTTCCTCTTATAGATCCATTTGCGACCAATAGGTTTTACCCCATCTGGTTGATCTACAAGTTCCCAGACTGAATAGAAGTACATTGACTCCATTTCAAGATTCATGGCTTTAATCCACTGATCTCTATCTTCATCATTCATTGCCTGTTTATAGGTCAATGGATCCTCAACGCCATCATTAGGTATGATGACTTGAGTTTCT
>NW_019270476.1:0-950 GCF_002738365.1 Cucurbita moschata
GGCACGTAGCAGCGTGTCCCAACTGGCCCAAATCCAGCAACATTTTGTGAAAGCCCTCCCTCAAGTTTAGGCACCAAAAGGCGTGTCCCAACTGAGCCAAATCCAACATCTCCCAAAACGCCTCCATTGGGTCTAGGCACAAAGAGGCGTGTCCCAACTGGCTCGAATCCAGCAACATCTCCTGAAAGCCCTCCCTCAAGTTTAGGCACCAAAAGGCATGTCCCAACTGGACAAAATCCAACAACATCTCTCGAAACGCCACCATTGGGTCTTGGCACTAAGAGGCGTGTACCAAATGGCCTAAATCCCGCAACATCTCCCGAAACACCTCCATTGGGTCTAGGCACGAAGAAGCGTGTCCCAACTGGCCCAAATCCAGCAACATTTCCGGAAAGCCCTCCCTCAAGTTTAGGCACCTAAAGGCGTGCCCCAACTGGACCAAATCCAGCAACATCTCCCAAAACGCCTCCACTGGGTCTAGGCACGAAGAGGCGTGTCCCAACTGGCCAAAATCCCGCAACATCTCCTTAAAGCCCTCCCTCAAGTTTAGGCACGAAAAGGCTTGTCCCAACTGGACTAAATCCAGCAACAACTCACGAAACGCCACCATTGGGTCTTGGCACTAAGAGGCGTGTACCAACTGGCCCAAATCGAGCAACATCTCCCCAAACACCTCCTTTGGGTCAAGGCACGAAGAAGCGTGTCCCTACTGGCCAAAATCCAGCAACATTTCCTAAAAGCCCTCCCTCAAGTTTAGGCACAAAAAGGCGTGTACCAACTGGGCCAAATCCAGCAACATCTCCCGAAACGCCTCCGTTGGGTCTAGGCACGAAGAGGCGTGTCCCAACTGACCCGAATCAAGCAACATCTCCTGAAAGCCCTCCCTCAAGTTTAGGCACCAAAAGGCATGTCCCAACTGGACCAAATCCAGCAACATCTCCCGAAACGCC
>NW_019270477.1:0-522 GCF_002738365.1 Cucurbita moschata
AGTAAAAGAGTGCTTAAAATCGAAACCTTAATTCGAAACCCTGATTTTTGACGTTCAAAGAACGTTCTAAAAATAACCGAGTCATGGTCGACGTTTTTCGAAACTTTTGCGGTGAATGATTAGTCTTGATGATTTAGAATAGAATTTCGAAGTAACGGAGTGCAGAAAACAGTAAAAGAGTGCTTAAAATCGAAACCTTAATTCGAAACCCTGATTTTTGATGTTCAAAGAACGTGCTAAAAATAACCGAGTCACGCTCGACGTTTTTCGAAACTTTTGCGGCGAATGATTAGGCTTGATGATTTAGAATAGAATTTCGAAGTAACGGAGTGCAGAAAACAGTAAAAGAGTGCTTAAAATCGAAACCTTAATTCGAAACCCTGATTTTTGATGTTCAAAGAACGTGCTAAAAATAACCGAGTCACGCTCGACGTTTTTCGAAACTTTTGCGGCGAATGATTAGGCTTGATGATTTAGAATAGAATTTCGAAGTAACGGAGTGCAGAAAACAGTAAAAGAGTG
>NW_019270477.1:751-950 GCF_002738365.1 Cucurbita moschata
AAACTTTTGCGGCGAATGATTAGGCTTGATGATTTAGAATAGAATTTCGAAGTAACGGAGTGCAGAAAACAATAAAAGAGTGCTTAAAATCGAAACCTTAATTCGAAACCCTGATTTTTGACGTTCAAAGAACGTGCTAAAAATAACCGAGTCACGGTCGACGTTTTTCGAAACTTTTGCGGCGAATGATTAGGCTTGA
>NW_019270478.1:0-950 GCF_002738365.1 Cucurbita moschata
GGAAACCCTGATTTTGGAAATCGAAGTACGTGCTAAAAAAACCAAGTCACGGTCGACGTTTTTTAAAACTTTTGAGGCGAATGATTAGGCTTGATGAGTTAGAATAGAATTCCGAAGTAACGGAGTGAAGAAAACAGTAAAAGAGTGCTTAAAATCGAAACCCTAATTCAGAAACCCTGAGTTTGGACATTCGAAGAACGTGCTAAATAAGCCGAGTCACGGTCGACGTTTTTCGAAACTTTAGCGACGAATGATTAGGCTTGATGATTTAGAATAGAATTTCGAAGTAACGGAGTGCATAAAACAGTAAAAGAGTGCTTAAAATCAAAACTCTAATTCGGAAACCCTGATTTTGGAAATCGAAGTACGTGCTAAAAAAACCAAGTCACGGTCGACGTTTTTTAAAACTTTTGAGGCGAATGATTAGGCTTGATGAGTTAGAATAGAATTCCGAAGTAACGGAGTGCAGAAAACAGTAAAAGAGTGCTTAAAATCGAAACCCTAATTTAAAAACCCTGGGTTTGGACATTCGAAGAACGTGCTAAAAAAGCAGAGTCACGGTCGACGTTTTTCGAAACTTTTGCGTCGAACGATTAGGCTTGATGATTTAGAATAGAATTTCGAAGTAACGAAGTGCAGAAAACAGTAAAAGGGTGCTTAAAATCGAAACCCTAATTCGAAAACCCAGAGTCTGGACATTCAAAGAACGTGCTAAAAAAGCCGAGTCACGGTCGACGTTTTGCGAAACTTTAGCGGCGAATGATTAGGCTTGATGATTTAGAATAGAATTTCGAAGTAACGGAGTGCATAAAACAGTAAAAGAGTGCTTAAAATCAAAACTCTAATTCGGAAACCCTGATTTTGGAAATCGAAGTACGTGCTAAAAAAACCAAGTCACGGTCGACGTTTTTCATAACTTTTGAGGCGAATGATTAGGCTTGATGAGTTAG
>NW_019270479.1:0-950 GCF_002738365.1 Cucurbita moschata
TGTCGAAAAGACTTCACAACCTCAACCCTTACGAAAAGACCCTCGTTGAGGCACCCGAATGGCTACGTTAAAAACCTTTGTTTCTTTCGATGTTTTTCGACGAATCTGTAAGGAAACGCTCAAGTTTAAGAATATTACACATATAAATGTTTGAAATACGAATATTTTTCACTTTCGCTTCCGAGCTATTTTGCACTCAAAATCCATAGGTGTTAACATAGGAACTTTTTTGCCCATTTTTGACAGGGTCGTTAACTCGATCTGAAAAGATGTTTTCTCGTTCTAGTATCATACCATATCCACGTAAGATTGTCCTAAGCTTAAAATATTGAAGAAAAAAAACATTTACTCGTGTCCAAAAGACTTCAGTACCTCAACCCTTACGAAAAGACCCTCGTGGAGGCACCCGAATGGCTACGTGAAAAACCATTGTTTCTTTCGATATTTTTCGACGAATCTGTAAGGAAACGCTCAAGTTTAAGAATCTTACACATATAAATGTTTGAAATACGAATATTTTTCACTTTCGCTTCCGGGCCATTTTGCACTCAAAATCCAAAGGTGTTAACATAGGAACTTTTTTGCCCATTTTTGACAGGGTCGTTAACTCGATCTGAAAAGATGTTTTCTCGTTTTAGTATCATACCATATCCACGTAAGATTGTCCTAAGCTTAAAATATGGAAGAAAAAAAACATTTACTCGTGTCGAAAAGACTTCACAACCTCAACCCTTACGAAAATACCCTCGTGGAGGCACCCGAATGCCTACGTGAAAAACCTTTGTTTCTTTCGATGTTTTTCGACGAATCTGTAAGGAAACGTTCAAGTTTAAGAACCTTACACATATAAATGTTTGAAATACGAATATTTTTCACTTTCGCTTCCGGGCCATTTTGCACTCAAAATCCAAAGGTGTTAACATAGGAACTTTTTTGCCCATTTTTGACAG
>NW_019270480.1:0-315 GCF_002738365.1 Cucurbita moschata
ACTAATGCTAAAAATGAAAATTCATCAGTAAAGGTATTTTCGCTACTTCATTGAAATTTTAAATAGAAATAATCACTAATTTTTAATAAGATATTCAAGTTATCCAACTTGTATAAGGTGCGGTGAAACACGTTAGGTATTTCCGATAATTCATTGAGATTTCAGAAAGGAACAATGACTAATTTTAGATTGAATAGTCGGGTTATGCAACTAGAATCAGGTGCGGTGAACGTGGAGATCAAAACGTGACCTTCAAATCTTCAGTCTGACGCTCTCCCAACAGAGCTATCCCTGCTAATATTAAAAATAAAAATT
>NW_019270480.1:382-949 GCF_002738365.1 Cucurbita moschata
TAATTTTAGATTGAATAAGCAAGTTATGTTTTTAGATTGTATAGTCAGGTAATAAACTTGTATTAGGTGCGCTGAACGTGGATAAAACACATGTGACCTTCAAGTCTTCAGTCTAACAATCTCCCAACTGAGCTACTATTGCTAACATTAAAAATGAATATTCATCAGTAAAGGTACTGGGTATACTTTTGGAAATTTAACAAAAGGCAATAGTATTAGACCGAGATGCTAGATTTAAATCTCGCTTCTGGAAAATTCAACAAAAGGCATTGGGTACACAGTTATAGTATGACATTCCACCCATAAACAGATGGTCAAACAGAAATGCTCAAGCAAATATTGGAAGACATATTGAGGGTATATGTGATGGATTTTGCAGGAAGCTCGGATAAGTACCTATCCCTTATGAAATTCGCTTATAATAATACTTGCCAAGACATCATACAAATGGCCACATACGAGGTTCTTTATGGACGAAGATTTCGATCCCCTATCTTTTCGGAAGAAGGGGGGCAAATGACAACTATTGGGCCAAAGCTAGTGCAAATTACCAACACCGCAGTCCAG
>NW_019270481.1:0-949 GCF_002738365.1 Cucurbita moschata
ATCATTACCCAAAGAAATTTCGAAAAACGTTAACCGTGACTCGGTTTTTTTTTATCAAGTACTTCACACGTTACAGATTAGGGTTTCCGAATTAGGATTTCGATTTTAAGCACTCTTTTACTGTTTTTTACACTCCGATTCTTTGACATTCAAATTTAAATCATCAAGCTTATTCATTCGCAACGAAAGTTTGCGGAAACGTCGACCGTGACTCAATTTTTTTAGCACGTACTTCAAACGACCCAGATTAGAGTTCGATTTTCATCTCTCTTTTACTATTCTATGCACTCCGTTTCTTCGAAATTCTATTCTAATTCAACATGCCTGATCATTATCGACAGGAATTTTGAAAGACGTCAACCGTGACTGCGTTTTTTTAGCATGTACTTCAAACGTCAAAGATTAGGGTTTCCGAATTAGGGTTTCGATTTTAAGCACGCTTTTATTATTTCATGGACACATCTTCTTAGAAATTGTATAATAATTCATTATGCCTGATCATTACCCAAAGAAATTTTGAAAAAGGTTGACCGTGACTCGGTTTTTTTTTTATCATGTACTTCAAACGTCACAGATTAGGGCTTCCGAATTAGGGTTTCGATTTTAAGCACTCTTTTAATAATTTTTACACTCCGTTTCTTCGACATTCTATTTTAAATCATCAAGCCTAATCATTCGCAACGAAAGTTTCAAAAATCTTCGACCGTGACTCAGTTTTTTTAGCACGTACTTCAAACGTCCCAGATTAGGATTCGATTTTAATCTCTCTTTTACTGTTCTATGCACCCCGTTTCTTCGAAATGCTATTCTAATTCAACATGCCTGGTCATTACCCACAGAAATTTCGAAAAACGTTGACTGTGACACGGTTTTTTTATCATGTACTTCAAACGTCACAGATTAGGGTTTCCGAATTAGGGTTTCGATTTTAAGCACTCTTTTACTGTTT
>NW_019270482.1:0-948 GCF_002738365.1 Cucurbita moschata
GTGTATAGATCACGACGCCGCACGGTCAAAGATATAGGACCGTGACAGTTGGTATCAGAGCCACACTTTGTGTGTCTAGTCGGACAAGACAGTCAAGAGAAATGAACCCAAGAGTTGATCGAAGACCTTGCAAGTGTGTCAAGAGTGCCGAAGTGGGCAGGACAGTTGCCGGTCAGAATTATAATCAATTGGGGGTCGAAGCCAAGACTACCCGAAATTCATTAGTGTCGTGTGTCGACACCTCAATAGGGGTAGATCTACCCGTCAAGCAAAACCAAGCTCACCTGACAAGAGCTTGCAGTTCCGAAGTAAGACAAAGCAGCTGAAACAGAAAGCACCATGATGGTGCCTTCCAAAGAACCATTCACAGTAGAGGAATAGTGTCAGTGGTTGCAAGCAGAGAAGCCGAGAGTCAAAGAAGACAAGCGTCGGCCGAGTGCAAAAACCGTATACAATGTAAGTCCTTATGGGGGGACGACTTTACTGCAAAGAGGCAGCTGACTTCAAGCGGGGGAGAGCAACCTCAATAAGTCTCTCACCCCGTAAAGGTGCTCGGACATACGAGCACACGTGTATTCCTTGAGTCACCACCTTGTGCCTAGGGTGGATGACTCCACCAACAGATGTCAAGACCAGTATCCGCTCGAGAAGTGAGCAACAAGCTGGAAGTTCATGCACCAACAGTAGTCACACGATGTGACAAAATACAAAGAGTTGGCCGAAAGTAGTGCCAACAACTGAAGAGACTGTCAAAGAGTTGACTTTGCTCAATAGGAGAAGTGGTCACAACCAAAGAGTGTTGCGGCCGGGCTTGCGAGCCCCACCCCAAGGGGTGAACAAATTCACAGGAGAAGTGGTCCGACCAAAAGAGTGTCGCGGCTGGGCTTGCGAGCCCCACCCCGAGGGGTGCACTAGTTTATGTGATCCGAAGAGGATACACACACTGGG
>NW_019270483.1:0-948 GCF_002738365.1 Cucurbita moschata
TAGAAATAATATAATAATTCATTATGCCTCATCATTACCCACAGAAATATCGAAAAACGTTGACCGTGACTCGGTTTTTTTTTATCATGTACTTCAAACGTCACAGATTAGGGTTTCCGAATTTAGGATTTCGAATTAAAGCACTCTTTTACTGTTTTTTACACTCCGTATCTTCGACATTCTATTTTAAATCATCAAGCCTAATCATTCGCAACGAAAGTTTCAAAAAACGTCGATCGTGACTCAGTTTTTTTAGCACGTACTTCAAACGTCCGAGATTAGGGTTTGATTTTAATCTCTCTTTTACTATTCTATGCACTCCGTTTCTTCGTAATTATATTCTCTTTCAACATGCCTGATCATTATCGACAGGAATTTTGAAAAACGTCAAACGTGACTGGGTCTTTTTAGCATGTACTTCAAACGTCACAGATTAGGGTTTCCGAATTAGGGTTTCGATTTTAAGTAATCTTTTATTGTTTCATGCACACCACTTCTTAGAAATTCTATAATAATTCATTATGCCTGATCATTACCAACAGAAATTTCGAAAAATGTTGACTGTGACTCGGTTTTTCGATATCATGTACTTCAAACGTCACAGATTAGGGTTTCCGAATTAGGGTTTTGATTTTAAGCACTATTTTTCTGTTTTTTACACTCCGTTTCTTCGACATTCTATTTTAAATCATCAAGCCTAATCATTCGCAACGAAAGTTTCAAAAAACGTCGATCGTGACTCAGTTTTTTTAGCACGTACTTCAAACGTCCCAGATTAGGGTTTGATTTTAATCTCTCTTTTACTGTTCTATGCACTCCAATTCTTCGAAATTATATTCTCTTTCAACATGCCTGATCATTATCGACAGGAATTTTGAAAAACGTCAAACGTGACTGGGTCTTTTTAGCATGTACTTCAAACGTCACAGATTAGGGTTTCCGAATTAG
>NW_019270484.1:0-948 GCF_002738365.1 Cucurbita moschata
AATGTAGGCGGGTTGGCTTATGAGGTTCGGGCTAGAGCGTATGGGCCGCGGAAACCGTCAGGTTCTGGGCGACCTAAGGTAACTGGGTTCGGTTCGGGTTGCGGGATTCGGCCCTCGGGTCGAACTTTGTCCTCTTCGCCCAACTGCCTGCACGTTTTTCTGACAACCTTTCTCTCTCCTCGATAACGTCGTCCCGACGTTCTTTTTCCCTCTTTTTTCTCCGTTCGCGAGTCTCTTCTTCACCCTAACCCCGTTTTTGGTACAGATTTTGTTTGTAAGGGCCTCACACTCCCGGATCTGGAGAAGTTCGAAAGTCTGACGTTCCGTCTTCCTTGTCGACGGTGTTCAGTGAAAAGGATTCATCTAAATCTACTCCTGATGTGTGTAAAGATTCTGGGATTACTTTTGTGGAGTGAAATGGAGGTTTTGACGTCGACCTCATATGGTTCGGCTTCGCTAGAGTTTCGTTGGGGTTTTCTGTTCCTTCTCGTTTTTTCACTGTTTTCGTTCTTTTCAGGTCGTTTCGAGGTGGCTGAAAGTCGGGGACCAGTTCTGTGGTATCCCAACCTTCGGCCGCCCTTTGTGGGTCGTGTGCAACCGAAAACTCCGGCGTTCGCCGGAGTTTTCGGCTCTGCCTACGACCCCCTTTTTTTTTCTTTTTTTTGTTTTTTGTTTTCGATTCTGTTACATAACCTACCCCTAAAAAGAACTTTCGTCCTCGAAAGTCTCGAACTCGTGGATCAACTCGGGATATTTTTTCTTTATTTTCTCCTCTCATTCCCACGTAGCTTCATCGATTTGGTGGTGACTCCACAATACCTTAACGAATCCTATGTTTCTGTTACGTAAGGCTTTCACTTCTCGGGCTAGGATTCTAATCGGTTTCTCCTGATAACTTAAATCTTCCTCGATTTTGAGAGGTTTGTAGTTTATTACGTGCGTAGGGTC
>NW_019270485.1:0-263 GCF_002738365.1 Cucurbita moschata
GAAGCGAAAGTGAAAAATATTCGTATTTCAAACATTTATATGTGTAAGATTCTTAAACTTGAGCGTTTCCTTACAGATTCGTCGAAAAACATCGAAAGAAACAAAGGTTTTTCACGTAGCCATACGGGTGCCAACACGAGGGACTTTTCGTAAGGGTTGAGGTTGTGAAGTCTTTTCGACACGAGTAAATGTCTTTTTCTTCCATATTTTAAGCTTAGGACATTCTTACGTGGATATGGTATGATACTAAAAACGAGAAAACA
>NW_019270485.1:421-948 GCF_002738365.1 Cucurbita moschata
AGCGTTTCCTTACAGATTCGTCGAAAAACATCGAAAGAAACAAAGGTTTTTCACGTACCCATTCGGGTGCCAACACGAGGGACTTTTCGTAAGGGTTGAGGTTGCGAAGTCTTTTCGACACGAGTAAATGTTTTTTTTCTTCCATATTTTAAGTTTAGGACAATCTTACGTGGATATGGTATGATGCTAAAACGAGAAAACATCTTTTCAGATCGAGTTAACGACCCTGTCAAAAATGGGCAAAAAAGTTCCTATGTTAACACCTTTGGATTTTGAGTGCAAAATGGCCCGGAAGCGAAAGTGAAATTATTCGTATTTGAACCATTGATATGTGTAAGTTCTTAAACTTGAGCGTTTCCTTACAGATTCGTCGAAAAACATCGAAAGAAACAAAGGTTTGTCACGTACCCATTCGGGTGCCTCCACGAGGGTCTTTTCGTAAGGGTTGAGGTTGTGAAGTCTTTTCGACACGAGTAAATGTTTTTTTTCTTCCATATTTTAAGTTTAGGACAATCTTACGTGGATAT
>NW_019270486.1:0-947 GCF_002738365.1 Cucurbita moschata
TTCAATCAACACTGGAGGGTTACTTCTACAACCACTCTAAAGGTGCTCAAGATCACAACGAGTTAGATAAAACAGCTCTAGAATTTTGAATCCAATAACTTGAGTTTTACTCGTGATAGGATCTCTCTTCTTGTGGAATCTGCATAAAATAGGAAAAACCATTCCAAAATAAATTTTTACAAGGGGTTCTATGGTGTAGTGGTTAGCACTTTGGACATTGGATCCAACGACCTGGGTTCAACTCCAAGTAAGACCTTTAAGAACGACAACACAAATTTTCTTAAGGCATAATGTGTAACATTCTAATATTATTCCAAACTTGCTCCGCTTCATGCCTTCCAAGGCTTCATGAACATGACCTCTACTTCTTGAAGACCATAGTGGGGAGACCCTTTAAAGTAACATGCGAGAATTGCTAGCTTGATAGCAAGGTTAAAGAAAAGGCGAGTATGGAAAGACGTATCACATAACCGTCCCTGTAAGCAACAGCGGATATGTTGGATATGTTGGATATGTTGGATATGTTGGATATGTTGGCTAAGAAAGCTAAGCAGGCAAGTACAAGACGGACAAAAGGGTTAAAGAAAAGGCGAGTATGGAAAGACATATCGCATAACCGTCCCTGTAAGCCAGCGGAGATGTTGGCTATAAGAAACAAGTACAAGACGGACAAGAAAGCATACCATGTAAGGATAGAAAGGCTTCTCGATCTCCTACGGACAAAAGGGTTAAAGAAAAGGCGAGTATGGAAAGACATATCACATAACCGTCCCTGTAAGCCAGCGGAGATGTTGGCTATAAGAGAGCTAAGCAGGCAAGTACAAGACAACTAATAGATAGCGAACTTTTTGGTAGAAACTGAATGATCCCTTGGCTCGAGCAAGAAAAGAAAAAGGTAGTCGTACTCCTACTTTTTCCGTCAGACGATAGAAAAGTTTGAGCTGAAA
>NW_019270487.1:0-947 GCF_002738365.1 Cucurbita moschata
TAAAATTTTGACCATGATCGTAATGCCTCATCCAAATTGTGGCTCGATACTTTTAAATCATCTCACAACTTCCATAATTGCGGTTGTATTACTTTTTTTATTTTTTTTTATTTTTATAGTTTTCAACAAGTATTAAGGCAGGAAAGTTTTCTACATCTCAGTACTAACAAAGCTCATCTTCCATTAACGGCACTTATGTCATTCACCAATCAATTTAAGTATACATGTTTTAAACTTTTATGGTCTTAACTCATTTTTTTTCTTACTGATACTTTAATTTCATCTTTACATACTTCAAAGTTATAAAATTTTCTTTCAGACACTACAACTTTAAATATCTATAGTATACGGTAGGATATTGACATCTATCAAGCTTCTTAGGTCATTTTATTTCATCTAAAACTACTTACTCTTCCGTATACATTGGTACAGTCCTCTCCATCTCTATGTGATGGTGTTAATATGACACATGTGGAAGCAATTTGAATCTTAGGCACTTTTAGAACATCAATTATAGTAAATAACTAGCATGTTCATAAGTATTAAAACTTAATGAGTTTGAATACTAACCTTTTGTAGTTCAAATTCCTTTTTTCCTCACGAACCGGTTTTGAACCACCACTAGTGTCTTCTCCACTATCCTCCGACCTTAGAACGGGATTGTGGAATCCGGTGAGTGACTAAACTTGGGAGGGTTTTTGTATATACGAAGAGAGTGTTTGTGAGAGGTTTTTCTCAAGGTTTTTCACCAAGAAGACCTTTCATATACCATGATCACTCTATTTATAGAGTCATGTTTGCATGTTCATGCAAATTTGAGATCACCAAATTTTGAAACTCAAAAATTCCACTCAAATGTTTGGGATTATGTGGCAAGCATGCATGTTTGAGTTAACCAAATTTTGACACTCAAAATTCCACTCAAACTTGTGGGGTTTATTTGGCAA
>NW_019270488.1:0-947 GCF_002738365.1 Cucurbita moschata
AAAAAACCGAGTCACGGTCGACGTTCTTCGAAACTTTTGTTTGGAATTATTACGCCTGATGATTTAGGATATAATTTCAAAGAAACACAGTGCATGAAACAGAGAAAGTGTGCTTTAAATCGAAACCGTAATTTGGAAACCCTAAACTTGGACGTTTGAACAACGTATTTAAAAAACCGAGTCACGGTCGACGTTCTTCGAAACTTTTGTTTGGAATGATTACGCCTGATGATTTAGGATATAATTTCAAAGAAACACAGTGCATAAAACAGAGAAAGTGTGCTTTAAATCGAAACCCTAATTTGGAAACCCTAAACTTGGACGTTTGAACTATGTATTTAAAAAACCGAGTCACGGTCGACGTTCTTCGAAACTTTTGTTTGGAATTATTACGCATGATGATTTAGGATATAATTTCAAAGAAACACAGTGCATAAAACAGAGAAAGTGTGCTTTAAATCGAAACCCTAATTTTGAAACCCTAAACTTGGACGTTTGAACTATGTATTTAAAAAACCGAGTCACGGTCGACGTTCTTCGAAACTTTTGTTTGGAATGATTACGCCTGATGATTTAGGATATAATTTCAAAGAAACACAGTGCATAAAACAGAGAAAGTGTGCTTTAAATCGAAACCCTAATTTGGAAACCCTGAACTTGGACGTTTGAACAACGTATTTAAAAAACCGAGTCACGGTCGACGTTCTTCGAAACTTTTGTTTGGAATGATTACGCCTGATGATTTAGGATATAAATTCAAAGAAACACAGTGCATAAAATAGAGAAAGTGTGCTTTAAATCGAAACCCTAATTTGGAAATCCTGAACTTGGACGTTTGAACTACGTATTTAAAAAACCGAGTCACGGTCGACGTTCTTCGAAACTTTTGTTTGGAATTATTACGCCTGATGATTTATGATATAATTTCAAAGAAACACAGTGCATAA
>NW_019270489.1:0-946 GCF_002738365.1 Cucurbita moschata
AGTTTCGAAGAACGTCGACCGTGACTCAGTTTTTTGAGTACGTAGTTCAAACATCCCAGTTTAGGGTTTTCGAATTAGGGTTTCGTCTCAAAGCACAGTTTCTCTGTTTTATCCACTATGTTTCTTTAAAATTATATCCTAAACCATCAGGCCTAATCATTCCAAACAAAAGTTTTGAAGAACGTCGACCGTGACTCGGTTTTTTGAGTACGTAGTTCAAACGTCCCAGTTTAGGGTTTCCGAATTAGGGTTTCGATTTAAAGGACACTTTCTCCGTTTTATGCACTATGTTTCTTTGAAATTTTATCCTAAATAATCAGGCCTAATCATTCCAAACAAAAGTTTCGAAGAACGTCGACCGTGACTCGGTTTTTTGAGTACGTAGTTCAAACGTCCCAGTTTAGGGTTTCCGAATTAGGGTTTCGATTTAAAGGACACTTTCTCCGTTTTATGCACTATGTTTCTTTGAAATTTTATCCTAAATAATCAGGCCTAATCATTCCAAACAAAAGTTTCGAAGAACGTCGACCGTGACTCGGTTTTTTGAGTACGTAGTACAAACGTCCCAGTTTAGGGATTCCGAATTAGGGTTTCGTCCTAAAGCACAATTTCTCAGTTTTATGCACTATGTTTCTTTGAAACTATATCCTAAATCATCAGGCCAAATCATTCCAAAGAAAAGTTTCGAGGAACGTCGACCGTGACTCGGTTTTTTGAGTACGTAGTACAAACGTCCCAGTTTAGGGTTTCGTCTCAAAGCACAATTTCTCTGTTTTATGCACTATGTTTCTTTGATATTATATTCTAAATCATCAGGCGTAATCATTCCAAACAAAAGTTTCGAAGAACGTCGACCGTGACTCGGTTTTTTGAGTACGTAGTACAAACGTCCCAGTTTAGGGTTTACGAATTAGGGTTTCGATTTAAAGGACACTTTCTCTGTTTT
>NW_019270490.1:0-945 GCF_002738365.1 Cucurbita moschata
GAAACCCTAAACTTGGACGTTTGAACTACGTATTTAAAAAACCGAGTCACGGTCGACGTTCTTCGAAACTTTTGTTTGGAATGATTAGGCCTCATGATTTATGATATAATTTCAAAGAAACGCAGTGCATAAAACAAAGAAAGTATGCTTGAAATCGAAACCCTAATTTGGAAACCCTAAACTTGGACGTTTGAACTACGTATTTAAAAAACCGAGTCACGGTCGACGTTCTTCGAAACTTTTGTTTGGAATGATTAGGCCTCATGATTTATGATATAATTTCAAAGGAACGCAGTGCATAAAACAAAGAAAGTATGCTTGAAATCGAAACCCTAATTTGGAAACCCTAAACTTGGACGTTTGAACTACGTATTTAAAAAACCGAGTCACGGTCGACGTTCTTCGAAACTTTTGTTTGGAATGATTAGGCCTGATGATTTATGAAATAATTTCAAAGAAACGCAGTGCATAAAACAAAGAAAGTATGCTTGAAATCGAAACCCTAATTTGGAAACCCTAAACTTGGACGTTTGAACTACGTATTTAAAAAACCGAGTCACGGTCGACGTTCTTCGAAACTTTTGTTTGGAATTATTACGCCTGATGATTTAGGATATAATTTCCAAGAAACACAGTGCATCAAACATCGAAAGTGTGCTTTAAATCGAAACCCTAATTTGGAAACCCTAAACTTGGACGTTTGAACTACGTATTTAAAAAACCGAGTCACGGTCGACGTTCTTCGAAACTTTTGTTTGGAATTATTACGCCTGATGATTTAGGATATAATTTCCAAGAAACACAGTGCATCAAACATCGAAAGTGTGCTTTAAATCGAAACCCTAATTTGGAAACCCTAAACTTGGACGTTTGAACTACGTATTTAAAAAATCGAGTCACAGTCGACGTTCTTCGAAACTTTTGTTTGGAATGATTAGGCCTGAT
>NW_019270491.1:0-945 GCF_002738365.1 Cucurbita moschata
AAATACGGCTCTAAAACGGCCTCGGATACCTTAATCGGGGCCGAAAATAGATCCGGGAGGGTCGAAACAGTGGAAACCGGGCTGAAAACAGGTGAGCCGAGCCGAACAGCCGCTGGAGCCGCCGGAGCGTCACCGGAGGGAGCCCGAGCCGTTTGCACCGAGCCGAGCCGAGGACTGCCGCGCCGCTGTGTGACACGTGGCAGCAGCAGAGAAAGCCACGTCGGGCGGTAGTGTCGGGTCGAAGAGCGGGTCAGAGTCCGATTCGGGTCGTGGGTTGTGGAAGGCTACTGGGCCAAGGCTAAACGTTGGGCCTCGGCTTACTGGGCTGGGCCGCAAGTGTTTGGTTTGTAGGCCGGCTCAATTGGACCGTGGGTCTAGTCTGGGTTGGTTCAACTGAACCGTAGCTTCTGAGCCGATTTGAGGTTTGGGCCGCTGTAGTTGGGCTGGGCCGAAGGTAGAAGCCAAGGGAGGAACGGACTGGCTCTCCCGGGTTCTGGGTTCGGGTTGACCCAGATCCGTGGATCTCGTCTTCCTTACCCGACTTTGGCCGATTTTTCGGCGAGCTTTCTCTCTCCGTCCGCGGCGTTTCCGTTGCCGATTTTGGTCCTCTTCCTTCCCTTTTCCTCTTTGTTCGTCGTCCTTCTTTCCTTTTTGGGAGTTTTGCGGCCTAAAAGCTAAAAGCCATAGATCTAAGAATCGATTAAGAAACCTAACTTTCCGACCTCGGTTACCGACGACGACACTTACAAAATAACACAAAACGCACCCTGAGTTATTGTGCTTTCGTTAGGGATCTCTCTTACGGTAGTAACAGGTCGTTTGGTGTCCGTTTAAGGGTGGTTTGAGGGCTCGTCGGAGAAACTAGACACTCGCCGACGTTTGTCCAAAATCTCTCTCTCTCTCTCTCGAAATTTTCTCTCTTTTCTCCCTTTGCAGGTGTTCTGA
>NW_019270492.1:0-945 GCF_002738365.1 Cucurbita moschata
ATATATATATATATATATATGTTGTGATATGATATGAAATATGTTATGGTACAAGATATGTGATAAATTTACATGTTTATGATATTATATATTGTGATGCGATATATTATGGTATGAGATGTATATGATAAGATGTTATGTTAAAAGCATGAAACGTTATGTTATGTCTCTTAAATTGTATGTATACAACATGATATGAATGACATGAAATATAACCTCGTTAGAATGATGTATGATATGAAAACTAAAAAATAAGAAATGATATGATATGAACGATATACGATATGTGAAATGATATGAAAAACGATATGATATGTATGGAACGCTAGCGGGATTGTATTAAATGATAATGAAATAAAAAAATATTGGGACTTCATGCATTATGCTCATGCATTGGGGGATACCCCTATTCCATCACGAGCGTACGGACACGTACACCACNTAGACAGATGAAGTATTATTATATTTTATATAATGCTATCATGACGGTTACTAATTCTAATGGGTGTTTGGCATAAGGAGTTACCAGAGTAGGCTTGCCCGACAAGAAAAGGGGTCCAACGGTGTGCAAACTGCCTAATGAGCTTGTATTTGCACGTATGGGTTGTGTGTAGAGTACATGGCACACATCTAGGCTGCCCATTAGGATAGTATCATGGGAAAAAAGACGGATATGATAGGTCTCGTCATTGCATTCGCATGTTTTTTTGCATTTAACCCCAATAATGGGATCACTTCCTGAGTATTTCTCAAAATACTCAAGCCACGTGTTACCTCTATTTTAGATTAAGGCAAGGCATTTCTGTACGGCTGACGACGACATCGCAATTCGAGACCATGGCACATGCATGGGGTAGTTGTATTATTTTCTTAGACTTACGCTAGAATAGGATGCTTTTAATTTAAACGTTTATTTATTTTATTTATTCTTTTGTTGTGTCGTTT
>NW_019270493.1:0-945 GCF_002738365.1 Cucurbita moschata
GCTTCCGGGCCATTTTGCACTCAAAATCCAAAGGTGTTAACATAGGAACTTTTTTGCCCATTGAGACAGGGAAATTAACTCGATCTGAAAAGATGTTTTCTCGTTTTAGTATCATACCATATCCACTGAAGATTGTCCTAAGCTTAAAATATGGAAGAAAAAAAACATTTACTCGTGTCGAAAAGACTTCACAACCTCAACCCTTACGAAAAGACCCTCGTGGAGGCACCCGAATGGCTACGTGAAAAACCTTTGTTTCTTTCGATGTTTTTCGACGAATCTGTAAGGAAACGCTCAAGTTTAAGAATCTTACACATATAAATGGTTAAAATACGAATATTTTTCACTTTCGCTTCCGGGCCATTTTGATCTCAAAATCCAAAGGTGTTAACATAAGAACTTTTTTGCCCATTGAGACAAGGTCGTTAACTCGATCTGAAAAGATGTTTTCTCATTTTAGTATCATACCATATCCACTAAAGATTGTCCTAAGCTTAAAATATGGAAGAAAAAAAACATTTACTCGTGTCGAAAAGACTTCACAACCTCAACCCTTACGAAAAGACCCTCGTGGAGGCACCCGAATGGCTACGTGAAAAACCTTTGTTTCTTTCGATGTTTTTCGACGAATCTTTTAGGAAACGCTCAAGTTTAAGAATCTTACACATATAAATGGTTAAAATACGAATATTTTTCACTTTCGCTTCCGGGCCATTTTGCACTCAAAATCCAAAGGTGTTAACATAGGAACTTTTTTGCCCATTGAGACATGGTCGTTAACTCGATCTGAAAAGATGTTTTCTCGTTTTAGTATCATGCCATATTCACTAAAGATTGTCCTAAGCTTAAAATATGGAAGAAAAAAAACATTTACTCGTGTCGAAAAGACTTCACAACCTCAACCCTTACGAAAAGACCCTCGTGGAGGCACCCGAATGGCTACGT
>NW_019270494.1:0-946 GCF_002738365.1 Cucurbita moschata
AGAGGAAACAGACCGTGGGTATAATTTTCCTCATTTATGAAAAAACCGGGGTAATTTTATAAAAAAAAAATAAACCAAACTCAAATGTGGTAAGAATACAAAAAGGAATTAACTTTTTTTTTTAATCCGTTTTTAAATTTAAAATCTCATTAGCTTTTAATCTTACCTTGCCTGTCTCTGTTGTTTCCACCAAAAGGGGTTGGTTTTCAATCTTGACGCAATCTGGTCGCGTTATTTTTATTTTCTTATCTATTTACCATTGAATTATCAATTAAATTTATAGCCGCCCAATAAAAATAATTTATTTTATAAGCTTTTTCGAATCAACATGATCAGCGTCACGGTCTTACATTGGTCGCGTCATGGTTTTTTGTTTATTACGTCTCTCAAGTGGTCTGATGGGCGCCACTCGCATGTTGCCTTCTTGTCTATCGTGTAGGTCAAAACCTACTCTCTTAGATATGATATTTTCTACGAGAGATCTCACNAGTACATAATTTATAACAATTTAGCTGTGTTATTGTAACACCCGCTTATCGTCAACGATTAACAGGAGTTAACATCGACAATATTAAGATATTCTGATATCCAATCATAAAATTCAAAGTATTTCTAAAAAAAACATCCAGTAAAATATTTAAAAAAACAGTACTTTAACAAAAAAACTTAAAACGACTAAGGTAAATTCTTGACAACGGAAACATAATTACATAACAGACCCAAACATGGATTCCCAGTAGTCTCTAGCCCGCTGGTCTCGTCCTCGGCTGGCCTGCAGCATCTACATCTGGAAAGAAAAGTTATAATAATTCTGATGAATAATTAGATTATTCAGTAAGTAGCTAGCTTAACATTCACGGGTTCATAATTAATCTTTCCAGGTGTTTTTACGTTTTATTCATCACTGACTCCTAGTTCTCTTACTAGGGTCATCTGTTCGTTAATG
>NW_019270495.1:0-944 GCF_002738365.1 Cucurbita moschata
TCTTACGTCGATATGCTATGATACTAAAACGAGAAAACATCTTTTCAGACCGAGTTAACGACCCTGTCTCAATGGGCAAAAAAGTTCCTATGTTAACACCAATGGATTTTGAGAGCAAAATGGCCCGGAAGCGAAAGTGAAAAATATTCGTATTTTAACCATTTATATGTGTAAGATTCTTAAACTTGAGCGTTTCCTTACAGATTCGTCGAAAAACAACGAAAGAAACAAAGGTTTTTCACGTAGCCATTCGGGTGCCTCCACGAGGGACTTTTCGTAAGGGTTGTGGTTGTGAAGTCTTTTCGACACGAGTAAATGTTTTTTTTCTTCCATATTTTAAGCTTAGGACAATCTTACGTCGATATGCTATGATACTAAAACGAGAAAACATCTTTTCAGACCGAGTTAACGACCCTGTCTCAATGGGCAAAAAAGTTCCTATGTTAACACCTATGGATTTTGAGTGCAAAATGGCCCGGAAGCGAAAGTGAATAATATTCGTATTTTAACCTTTTATATGTGTAAGATTCTTAAACTTGAGCGTTTTCTTACAGATTCGTCGAAAAACAACGAAAGAAACAAAGGTTTTTCACGTAGCCATTCGGGTGCCTCCACGAGGGACTTTTCGTAAGGGTTGAGGTTGTGAAGTCTTTTCGACACGAGTAAATGTTTTTTTTCTTCCATATTTTAAGCTTAGGACAATCTTACGTGGATATGCTATGATACTAAAACGAGAAAACATCTTTTCAGACCGAGTTAACGACCCTGTCTCAATGGGCAAAAAAGTTCCTATGTTAACACCTATGGATTTTGAGTCCAAAATGGCCCGGATGCGAAAGTGAAAAATATTCGTATTTTAACCATTTATATGTGTAAGATTCTTAAACTTGAGCGTTTTCTTACAGATTCGTCGAAAAACAACGAAAGAAACAAAGGTTTTTCAC
>NW_019270496.1:0-944 GCF_002738365.1 Cucurbita moschata
CAGGTTCTTCAGGTACCAGTGAGCTCGCTTCAGCCAATGTACGACCCGTGCCTTACAACCTGCGTTTGGACACTGACTCTGGGTTGCGTACCCAGCGTCTAGAAGTCGTGCGCCGCAAGTAACCTCTCGACTTGTTGGCTCTGTACTTCAGCTTCGTCGGCAACTTCGTTGTATTATACAGCTCGGCTCGACGGTGTGGCTTGGTGGCTCGGCAACTCTGCTTAACAGCTTGGTATACAAATATTATACCAAATCCTAGGTTTTTTATCCTTCTAGAGCCGTTTCCGCTCTTCTTTCAACCATCTAAGACCAGTGTAACTCCATTTTGCTAAAACAGGTTATGATAGGAACGTACCTTGATAAGACATAAGGTTTAGTTAGGTTTCATTATTAAAAGACTCTAAGTGTATAATATGGTTTTATAGGGAGTAGTTAGGCGTCAGAGTTAACCTATCGCGAGTGACTTCGACCAAGGCAAGAGATGTACGTAACCTTACAGTTGGTGTTAGTTGACATGCCATGAATGTGCTGAGAGCTTTTGCATGTCATGGATGTGGTGACTGGGAAACTATGATATGCTTACATAATGCTTAACTAAGCCGTGATATGTAACATGACAAGGGAATGGAATGTTGTATGCATAATTCCATGGAAGTAAGCTTTAGGGACCTCACGCATTTTGTGTCTCACATGCATATGCTTACTTCCCTGTTATGTTATGATGGTACAGACCCAACATTCCATATTATGCTCGCTATAATATCATGCAGCCCTTTCCTGTTCTGTGGCGTCCGGTAACGTGTATCACGTGTACCCAACCAAGCCAGGCCCTAGTGGGCCCATATTTACATCTGTTGGCCGTGTGTGGAGAAGTACCACATCCACCCTGCCCAGATAAAGTAAGGACTTAAAAGGCCATGTAAAGGGAATGGAAGACAAGTCCC
>NW_019270497.1:0-944 GCF_002738365.1 Cucurbita moschata
GAAACGCTCATCTTTAAGAATCTTACACATATAAATGGCTCAAATACGAATTTTTTTCACTTTCGCTTCAGGGTCATTTTGCACTCAAATTCAATAGGTGTTAACTTAGGAACTTTTTTCCCCGTTGAGACAGGGTCGTTAACTCGATCTGAAAAGTTGTTTTCTCGTTTTAGTATCAAACCATATCCACTAAAGATTGTCCTAAGCTTGAAATATGGAAGAAAAAAAATATTTACTCGTGTCGACAAGACTTCACAACCTCAACCCTCATGGAAAGACCCTCGTGGAGGCACCCGAATCACTATCTGAAAAACCTTTGTTTCTTTCGATGTTTTTCGACGAATCTGTAAGGAAACGCTCATCTTTAAGAATCTTACACATATAAATGGCTCAAATACGAATTTTTTTCACTTTCGCTTCAGGGCCATTTTGCACTCAAATTCCATAGGTGTTAACTTAGGGACTTTATTCCCCGTTGAGACAGGGTCGTTAACTCGATCTGAAAAGTTGTTTTCTCGTTTTAGTATCATACCATATCCACTAAAGATTGTCCTAAGCTTGAAATATGGAAGAAAAAAAATATTTACTCGTGTCGACAAGACTTCACAACCTCAACCCTCATGGAAAGACCCTCGTGGAGGCACCCGAATCACTATCTGAAAAACCTTTGTTTCTTTCGATGTTTTTCGACGAATCTGTAAGGAAACGCTCATCTTTAAGAATCTTACACATATAAATGGCTCAAATACGAATTTTTTTCACTTTCGCTTCAGGGCCATTTTGCACTCAAATTCAATAGGTGTTAACTTAGGAACTCTTTTCCCCGTTGAGACAGGGTCGTTAACTCGATCTGAAAAGTTGTTTTCTCGTTTTAGTATCAAACCATATCCACTAAAGATTGTCCTAAGCTTGAAATATGGAATAAAAAAAATATTTACTCGTGT
>NW_019270498.1:0-943 GCF_002738365.1 Cucurbita moschata
CGATGTTGGATCTCGAGAAATCGAACTGCGATGAAAAGATAAATTTAAAACGACGTACAACACCTGTGTCAGAAATTTCAAGATATTTACAAACGAAAAAAATTATACAACTAATTGATGTCCCTGGTCGAATACAACTAAAACATACACTCCTGGTCGACACCCCTCTATGATTGTAGAGCTCTAGAGCATCTCTCCACCTTGACCAACTAGAAAAGGAGAAAGGTGTAAGTATAAAAATATACTTGGTAACCAACCTACTTTTAGGCCCTCGTTGCTTCCTTCTTCTACTAGGTTTCCACGACTTTCCTTTGGTCTATAGAAAGTTCGGGCCTACCCTTTATTGTGCTCTAAGCTACCGTGTAGGTCCGAAAGTTCTAATTGATTCCTCATTAATCATCTACCCTTGTTGTCCCGAGTGCCTTTTCGAGATTTGTTCCTAAAACAGAAAAGTCGCTTTGGCCATGTCCAAATAATATGAAATTAAGAAAACCTAAAATAATACAAATGTCCAAATAATCATATCAATGCATTCTAATATATCATCATAAAATCCGCATCAGAATATCCTACAAATTTAAACTCAACATTTCTAGGATACTATCATTCTAAATTAATAGTCAAAAGCAAATATTTAAATATTCTTTTAAGTGCATGTAAATGAGATTCCTTGGGACAGGATTGAAACCTAGCACAAAGACATACCCTAAACATAATATCTGGTTTACTAGTGGTCAAATAAACTAAACATCCAATCATACCTCTTGATTGATAAGATTTAATATCCACACATTTACCTTTTTCATCCTTGTCAAGCTCAGTGGATGTGCTCATTGGAGTTTTTGCAATCTTACCTCCATTGAACTTGAAGCTTTTGAGTAAATCCTTAGTGTATTTCTCTTAAGATACCATCTTTGAGTTGTTTGATTTGAAGTCCGAGAAA
>NW_019270499.1:0-943 GCF_002738365.1 Cucurbita moschata
CGTTTGGAGAAACCTGCTAAGCTCGCCTTTCTTACCAGGTGTTATTCAATCTTCCAGCTCAAACTTTTCTATCGTTGAGTACGACTACCTTTTCCTTTTCTTGCTCGAGCCAAGGGATCATTCAGTTGAGTACGACTACCTTTTCCTTTTCTTGCTCGAGCCAAGGGATCATTCAGTTTCTACCAAAAAGTTCGCTATGTATTTCTCATTTCATGTTAGCTCCTCCAAGAGCTTATTGGTCCTTAGTAGACGAAACCTTAGACTTCTATCGGACTTATAACATTGCCTGGTGAGCTCGCCGTTGAGGGTTGGCCTTACAAGAGATCGAGCAGCCTTTCTATCCTTACATGGTATGTTTTCTTGTCCGTCTTGTACTTGCCTGCTTAGCTTTCTTATAGCCAACATCTCCGCTGGCTTACAGGGACGGTTATNACATGGTATGTTTTCTTGTCCGTCTTGTACTTGCCTGCTTAGCTTTCTTATAGCCAACATCTCCGCTATTACTTAGCGGGACGGTTATGTGATACGTCTTTCCATACTCGCCTTTTCTTTAACCTTGCTATCAAGCTAGCAATTCTCGCTCGTTACTTTAAAGGGTCTCCCCACTATGGTCTTCAAGAAGTAGAGGTCATGTTCATGAAGCCTTGGAAGGCATGAAGCGGAGCAAGTTTGGAATAATATTAGAATGTTACACATTATGCCTTAAGAAAATTTGTGTTGTCGTTCTTAAAGGTCTTACTTGGAGTTGAACCCAGGTCGTTGGATCCAATGTCCAAAGTGCTAACCACTACACCATAGAACCCCTTGTAAAAATTCATTTTGGAATGGTTTTTCCTATTTTATGCAGATTCCACAAGAAGAGAGATCCTATCACGAGTAAAACTCAAGTTATTGGATTCAAAATTCTAGAGCTGTTTTATCTAACTCGTTGTGATCTTGAGCA
>NW_019270500.1:0-942 GCF_002738365.1 Cucurbita moschata
CATTCCAAACAAAAGTTTCGAAGAACGTCGACCGTGACTCGGTTTTTGAAATACGTAGTTCAAACGTCCCAGTTTAGGGTTTCCAAATTAGGGTTTCGATTTAAAGCACACGTTCTCTGTTTGATGCACTGTGTTTCTTGGAAATTATATCCTAAATCATCAGGCGTAATAATTCCAAACAAAAGTTTCGAAGAACGTCGACCGTGACTCGGTTTTTTAAATACGTAGTTCAAACGTCCAAGCTTAGGGTTTCCAAATTAGGGTTTCGATTTAAAGCACACTATCTCTGATTTATGCATTGTGTTTCTTGGAAATTATATCCTAAATCATCAGGCGTAATCATTCCAAACAAAAGTTTCGAAGAACGTCGACCGTGACTCGGTTTTTTAAATATGTAGTTCAAACGTCCAAGTTTAGGGTTTTCAAATTAGGGTTTCGATTTAACGCACACTTTCTCTGTTTTATGCACTGTGTTTTCTTTGAAATTATATCCTAAATCATCAGGCGTAATAATTCCAAACAAAAGTTTCGAAGAACGTCGATCGTGACTCGGTTTTTTAAATACGTAGTTCAAACGTCCAAGTTTAGGGTTTCCAAATTAGGGTTTCGATTTAAAGCACACGTTCTCTGTTTTATGCACAGTGTTTCTTTGAAATTATATCCTAAATCATCAGGCGTAATAATTCCAAACAAAAGTTTCGAAGAACGTCGACCGTGACTCGGTTTTTTAAATACGTAGTTCAAACGTCCAAGTTTAGGGTTTCCAAATTAGGGTTTCGATTTAAAGCACACTTTCTCTGTTTGATGCACTGTGCTTCTTTGAAATTATATCCTAAATCATCAGGCGTAATAATTCCAAACAAAAGTTTCGAAGAACGTCGACCGTGACTCGGTTTTTTAAATACGTAGTTCAAACGTCCAAGTTTAGGGTTTTCAAATTAG
>NW_019270501.1:0-256 GCF_002738365.1 Cucurbita moschata
CATCGGAACTTTTTTGCCCATTTTTGACCGGGTCGTTAACTCGATCTGAAAAGATGTTTTCTCGTTTTAGTATCATACCATATCCACGTAAGATTGTCCTAAGCTTAAAATATGGAAGAAAAAACAATATTTACTCGTGTCGAAAAGACTTCACAACCTCAACCCTTACGAAAAGACCCTCGTTGAGGCACCCGAATGGCTACGTGAAAAACCTTTGTTTCTTTCGATGTTTTTCGACGAATCTGTAAGGAAACGC
>NW_019270501.1:469-942 GCF_002738365.1 Cucurbita moschata
TTCACAACCTCAACCCTTACGAAAAGACCCTCGTGGAGGCACCCGAATGGCTACGTGAAAAACCATTATTTCTTTCGATATTTTTCGACGAATCTGTAAGGAAACGCTCAAGTTTAAGAATCTTACACATATAAATGTTTGAAATACGAATATTTTTCACTTTCGCTTCCGGGCCATTTTGCACTCAAAATCCAAAGGTGTTAACATAGGAACTTTTTTGCCCATTTTTGACAGGGTCGTTAACTCGATCTGAAAAGATGTTTTCTCGTTTTAGTATCATACCATATCCACGTAAGATTGTCCTAAGCTTAAAATATGGAAGAAAAAACAACATTTACTCGTGTCCAAAAGACTTCACAACCTCAACCCTTACGAAAAGACCCTCGTGGAGGCACCCGAATGGCTACGTGAAAAACCTTTGTTTCTTTCGATATTTTTCGACGAATCTGTAAGGAAACGCTCAAGTTTAAGAA
>NW_019270502.1:0-522 GCF_002738365.1 Cucurbita moschata
AACTTGGACGTTTGAACTACGTATTTAAAAAACCGAGTCACGGTCGACGTTCTTCGAAACTTTTGTTTGGAATGGTTACGCCTGATGATTGAGGATATAATTTCAAAGAAACATAGTGCATAAAACAGATATAGTGTGCTTGAAATCGAAACCCTAATTTGGAAACCATAAACTTGGACGTTTGAACTACGTATTTAAAAAACCGAGTCACGGTCGACGTTCTTCGAAACTTTTGTTTGGAATGATTACGCCTGATGATTTAGGATATAATTTACAAGAAACACAGTGCATAAATCAGAGAAAGTGTGCTTTAAATCGAAACCCTAATTTGGAAACCCTAAACTTGGACGTTTGATCTACGTATTTAAAAAACCGAGTCACGGTCGACGTTCTTTGAAACTTTTGTTTGGAATGGTTACGCCTGATGATTGAGGATATAATTTCAAAGAAACACAGTGCATAAAACAGATATAGTGTGCTTGAAATCGAAACCCTAATTTGGAAACCCTAAACTTGGACGTT
>NW_019270502.1:731-942 GCF_002738365.1 Cucurbita moschata
TCGACGTTCTTCGAAACTTTTGTTTGGAATTATTACGCCTGATGATTTAGGATATAATTTCGAAGAAACACAGTGCATAAAACCGAGAAAGTGTGCTTTAAATCGAAACCCTAATTTGGAAACCCTAAACTTGGACGTTTGAACTACCTATTTAAAAAACCGAGTCACGGTCGACGTTCTTCGAAACTTTTGTTTGGAATGATTACGCCTC
>NW_019270503.1:0-941 GCF_002738365.1 Cucurbita moschata
GCTCCGTTTCTTCGAAATTCTATTCTAATTCAACATGCCTGATCATTATCGACAGGAATTTTGAAAGACGTCAACCGTGACTGCGTTTTTTTAGCATGTACTTCAAACGTCAAAGATTATGGTTTCCAAATTAGGGTTTCGATTTTAAGCACACTTTTATTATTTCATGGACACATCTTCTTAGAAATTGTATAATAATTCATGATGCCTGATCATTACCCAAAGAAATTTCAAAAAACGTTGACCGTGACTCGGTTTTTTTTTATCATGTACTTCAAACGTCACAGATTAGGGTTTCCAAATTAGGGTTTCGATTTTAAGCACTCTTTTACTGTTTTTAACACTCCGTTTCTTCGACATTCTATTTTAAATCATCAAGCCTAATAATTCACAACGAAAAATTTCAAAAAACGTCGACCATGACTCAGTTTTTTTAGCATGTACTTCAAACGTCCCAGATTAATATTCGATTTTAATCTCTCTTTTACTATTCTATGCACTCCGTTTCTTCAAAATTCTATTCTAATTCAACATGCTTGATCATTACCCAAAGAAATTTCGAAAAACGTTAACCGTGACTCGGTTTTTTTTTATCAAGTACTTCACACGTTACAGATTAGGGTTTCCGAATTAGGGTTTCGATTTTAAGCACTCTTTTACTGTTTTTTACACTCCGATTCTTTGACATTCAAATTTAAATCATCAAGCCTATTCATTCGCAACGAAAGTTTGCGGAAACGTCGACCATGACTCAGTTTTTTTAGCACGTACTTCAAACGACCCAGATTAGAGTTCGATTTTAATCTCTCTTTTCCTATTCTATGCACTCCGTTTCTTCGAAATTCTATTCTAATTCAACATGCCTGATCATTATCGACAGGAATTTTGAAAGACGTCAACCGTGACTGCGTTTTTTTAGCATGTACTTCAAACGTCAAAGA
>NW_019270504.1:0-453 GCF_002738365.1 Cucurbita moschata
ACATTTACTCGTGTCGAAAAGACTTCACAACCTCAACCCTTACGAAAAGACCCTCGTTGAGGCACCCGAATGACTATGTGAAAAGCCTTTGTTTCTTTCGATGTTTTTCGACGAATCTGTAAGGAAATGCTCAAGTTTAAGAGTCTTACACATATAAATGGTGAAAATACGACTTTTTTTTCACTTTCGCTTCCGGGCCATTTTGCACTCAAAATCCATAGGTGTTAACATAGGAACTTTTTTCGCCCATTGAGACAGGGTCGTTAACTCGATCTGAAAAGTTGTTTTCTCGTTTTAGTATCATACCATATCCAGTAAATATTGTCCTAAGCTTAAAATATGGAAGAAAAAAACATTTACTCGTGTCGAAAAGACTTCACAACCTCAACCCTTACGAAAAGACCCTCGTGGAGGCACCCCAATGACTATGTGAAAAGCCTTTGTTTCTTTCGA
>NW_019270504.1:632-940 GCF_002738365.1 Cucurbita moschata
TGAAAAGTTGTTTTCTCGTTTTAGTATCATACCATATCCAGTAAAGATTGTCCTAAGCTTAAAATATTGAAGAAAAAAACATTTACTCGTGTCGAAAAGACTTCACAACCTCAACCCTTACGAAAAGACCCTCGTGGAGGCACCCCAATGACTATGTGAAAAGCCTTTGTTTCTTTCGATGTTTTTCGACGAATCTGTAAGGAAACGCTCAAGTTTAAGAGTCTTACACATATAAATGGTGAAAATACGACTTTTTTTTCACTTTCGCTTCCGGGCCATTTTGCACTCAAAATCCATAGGTGTTAACA
>NW_019270505.1:0-940 GCF_002738365.1 Cucurbita moschata
TAAAACATCGAGTCTTCAGCATTATCAGTGAATCTCTCACTCTCTCTCCTTTTACTTCCGCTAATTTTTCTTTCGAACAAACTTTCGGCCAATTTTTCGTCGACTTCCGAATTGCCAGAGTCAACAAAGGGTTGAGGTTGTGAAGTCTTGTCGACACGAGTAATTGTTTTTTTCTTCCATATTTTAAGCTTAGGACAATATTTAGTGGATATGAAATGATACTAAAACGAGAAAACAACTTTTCAGATCGAGTTAACGACTCTGTCTCAAAGGGGAAAAAAGTTCCTATGTTAACTAACACCTATGAAATTTGATTGCAAAATGGCCCGGAAGCGATAGTGAAAAGAATTCGTATTTTAACCAATTGTATGTGTAAGATTCTTAAACTTTAGCGTTTCCTTACAGATTCGTCGAAAAACATCGAAAGAAACAAAGGTTTTTCACGTAGCCATTCGGGTGCCTCCACGAGGGTCTTTTCGTATGGGTTGAGGTTGTGAAGTCTTTTCGACAAGAGTAAATGTTTTGTTTCCTCTATATTTTAAGCTTAGGATAATATTTAGTGGATATGGTATGATACTAAAATGAGAAAACAACTTTTCAGATCGAGTTAACGACCCTGTCTCAAAGGGGAGAAAAGTTTCTATGTTAACACCTATGGAATTTGAGTGCAAAATGGTCCGGAAGCGAAAGTGAAAAAAATTCGTATTTTAACCATTTATATGTGTAAGATTCATAAACTTGAGCGTTTCCACACAGATTCGTCGAAAAACTTCGAAAGAAACAAAGATTTTTCAGATAGTGATTTGGGTGCCACCACGAGGGTCTTTTCGTAATGGTTGAGGTTGTGAAGTCTTTTCGACACGAGTAAATGTTTTTTTTCTTCCATATTTTAAGCTTAGGACAATCTTTAGTGGATATGGTATGATACTAAAACGAGAAA
>NW_019270506.1:0-325 GCF_002738365.1 Cucurbita moschata
GCTGCGTCAAGCAGCTGCTGTAAAGGGGGGATGAGGGGCGGCGGACGTGTAGCTGGAGGCGTGGGATGCATGAGTGGATGATTAGAGGATGTGGAAGTGTGTTAAGGCTGGATTAAGCTTTAAAAAGAAAGAAAAAAACGAAGAATAGTGATTAGCGAAAAACCCAGAAAAACAGAGGAGAAAATTTTGAGAATTCGAGTTTTGGTTGCTTAAAATTGGACATCAATCGAGGGTAAAGGAAGAGGGGTTGTTGCTGAGGAATCATTTGAGGAAGGGGATACGGCCACGAGCTGAATCGGACGGTGATTCGAAGGTAACGAAAAAA
>NW_019270506.1:343-939 GCF_002738365.1 Cucurbita moschata
AACCTTCAAATCTCGATATCTTGATTCACACTGCATAATAAGTTATGAAATAAGGTTTGTTAGAACCGTAGTTAGAAGATCTATAAAGTTGTAGAAGAAATCAGAACGAAATTCGAGCTGTAGAGATGAAATTTTTGCTTCCGGACACAACGGGTATTAAAGGAAAAGATTGGGAAAAATTGCAGGGAGGAGAGGTTGAAGACGAGCGCGTGAAGGACACGCAAGGCGCGTGGGAGGCCGCGAGTGGATGTGCGACTGTACGCGGATCAGGCGCGTGAGAAGGTATTTTGGCTCCCGGTTTGTCCCGTTCGACTCCTTTTGACCTGTCCTATCAAAACTGATCTATACTTATGTTGAAATCGATAAAATATAGGTCTAATAGGAAGGAATTGTGTTGAAATACTATTAAACGTACATTCAAGGGGGAAAAGGAGTTCGCAACAAAGTAAGTAGCGTATCGACCTTTGATCTAGTTCTTAACTTGTTTTACAACATGTGAGTATGTTGTTTACCTGATTAAGAGCTTAATAAGTTATGATGAACTTTGATGATATTTAGTGTTTATTGTATATTGTGACTGCTTGCCTGTGATGTAA
>NW_019270507.1:0-941 GCF_002738365.1 Cucurbita moschata
GGAGAAATGGTTAGAATGGAGAGATCGAGAAAGAAGGTGGAAAGATGGTAGGCAGATAAAGGAAGTGAGATGTCATCTGAAAAAAGTTAGTAGTCAGATTTACCTCTTGTTTTTTTAGGAAGGATATAGCAATATCTGAGTTAGAAATTTAGAAATGATCTGTTGGAATGATTTGAATTAGGAATTATCTATCATGGAAGACTCCATTAAAACTGGTCAGAAAAAAAAAATAGATAGATAAGAAAGAGAGGAATAGGAAAAAGGAAGATCTGGAAAACCTATTCAAATAAAAAAAAAAAAAAAGAAGAAGATTTGGAAATAGGATGAAATGAGAAAAAAAAAGAAAAGAAAAGAAGAATGATAAAGAGAGGAAGATTGGGAAAACAAAGGAAAATAGGGAAAAGGAAAATCTGGAAAACCTATTCAAATAAATAAAAAAAAAAAGAATATTTGGAAACCGGATGAAAAGAAAAAAAAAGACCAATAAAGAGAGGAAGATTGGGAAAACATATCAAATAAAAAAAAATACATGGATAGAGAGGAAGATTGGATTTGGAAATAGTAAAGCCAAACAAAATCTGTAGTATAATTAAACTGCTGAACAAAATTAAACTATTTAGAGAATTAAACTATTTAGATGGTAGAGTTAACTCCTTGTAAGAACTCTTGTAAGAAACTGCTTAAAAGAATTATAGAATTAAACTAAAACGGATTAAAAGAAGATTAAAAGAATTAGATTTAAATTGCTTAAAATAATTAGATATAGAGGTAGAATTGAAGTGCTAACAAAAGTATGAGGTAAAAGAAAAGACAAAAAAAAAAAAAACAAAACAAAAGGGAAGATTTTAGGAAAGAAAAGAAAATTAGAACGGTTTAAAATTGTCAAGTACTGTTCAGATGGCAAGTACGATAAACCGAATTAAAATATAACATAGAAGAGA
>NW_019270508.1:0-260 GCF_002738365.1 Cucurbita moschata
CGCTAAAAAGACCCAGTCACGTTTTGACGTTTTTCAAAATTCCTGTCGATAATGATCAGGCATGTTGAAAGAGAATATAATTTCTTAGAAACGGAGTGCGTAGAACAGTAAAAGAGAGATTAAAATCGAACCCTAATCTGGGACGTTTGAAGTACGTGCTAAAAAAACTGAGTCACGATCGGCGTTTTTTGAAACTTTCGTTGCGAATGATTAGGCTTGATGATTTAAAATAGAATGTTGAAGAAACGGAGTGTAAAAAA
>NW_019270508.1:462-938 GCF_002738365.1 Cucurbita moschata
CTTAAAATCGAAACCCTAATTCGGAAACCCTAATCTGTGACAGTTGAAGTACATGCTAAAAAGACCCAGTCACGTTTGATGTTTTTCAAAATTCCTGTCGATAATGATCAGGCATGTTGAATTAGAATATAATTTCAAAGAAACGGAGTGCATAGAACTGTAAAAGAGAGATTAAAATCAAACCCTAATCTGGGACGTTTGAAGTACGTGCTAAAAAAACTGAGTCACGGTCGACGTTTTTTGAAACTTTCGTTGCGAATGATTAGGCTTGATGATTTAAAATAGAATGTCGAAGAAACGGAGTGTAAAAAACAGAAAAATAGCTCTTAAAATCGAAACACTAATTCGAAAACCCTAATCTGTGACGTTTGAAGTACATGATATCGAAAAACCGAGTCACGGTCAACATTTTTCGAAATTTCTGTTGGTAATGATCAGGCATAATGAATTATTATAGAATTTCTAAGAAGAGGTGT
>NW_019270509.1:0-938 GCF_002738365.1 Cucurbita moschata
TGTCTTAGGACTTTGTTCCTTCGACAAATGAACTCCATGCATGAAAGGTAATAATCCTTTCTTGGAGTCCTGCATCTTATATCAAACCAACATTTTGTCGATGTGGGATGCCTGAGACAATGTTAGTATTTTGCTTTTACGATTCCGAACAATTTGGATTCCAAGAACAAACTAAGCCTCTTCCAAATCTTTCATTTGGAATGGTGTTGCTAGTCAATGCCTAAACGTACAACACTAAGAAAACTACTGTAGAGTTGACTATCTTCTTGTAAAGGAGAGAAGGTTTTTTCATAGTCCACCCCCTCTCTTTAGGTATAACCCTTTTCTACAAGGCGCGCTTTAAAGGTCTGTACCTTACTAGCTTGGTCTCGTTTCCTCTTGTAGATCCATTTGGAACCAATAGGTTTTACCCCATCTGGTTGATCTATAAGTTCACAAACTGAATTGAAGTACATTGACTCCATTTCAAGATTCATGGCTTTGATCCACTGATCTCTATCTTCTTCATTCATTACCTGTTTATATGTTAATGGATCCTCAACGTCATCATAAGGTATGATGACCTGTGTTTCTGCCAAACCCAAGTAACGATCGGGTTGAGTTATAACACTCCCACTACATTGAGGCATTCTCAACTCTTGAGAAGGATGTGATTGACCAGAAGTACGAGCTCCATTAACAACTCTTGTTGAAGGACTAGCCTAATCATAGTTGCTTCTTTAGAAATCTCACTCAATACTAGTTTGCTGCGAGGTTGATGATTTCTTACGTGGTCTTCCTCTAACAATGTAGCGTTTGTTAATACAAACATTCTATTTTCTTGATGTTCATAAAACAGACCACCTTTCGTCTCTTTGGGGTATCCTACGAATAGGCATAATTTTGAACGACGTTTTAATTTCTTGGGGTTTTGCACCAACACATGTGCTGGGCATCCC
>NW_019270510.1:0-938 GCF_002738365.1 Cucurbita moschata
TAAACTGGGACGTTTGAACTACGTACTCAAAAAACCGAGTCACGGTCGACGTTCTTCGAAACTTTTGTTTGGAATGATTAGGCCTGATGATTTAGGATCTAATTTCAAAGAAACATAGTGCATAAAACAAAGAAATTGTGCTTTGAGACGAAACTCTAATTCCGAAACCTTAAACTGGGACGTTTGTACTACGTACTCAAAAAACCGAGTCACGGTCGACGTTCTTCGAAACTTTTGTTTGGAATGATTAGGCCTGATGATTTAGGATATAATTTCAAAGAAACATAGTGCATAAAACAGAGAAATTGTGCTTTGAGACGAAACCCTAAACTGGGACGTTTGTACTACATACTCAAAAAACCGAGTCACGGTCGACGTTCTTCGAAAATTTTGGTTGGAATGATTAGGCCTGATGATTTAGGATATAATTTCAAAGAAACATAGTGCATAAAACAGAGAAACTGTGCTTTAAATCGAAACCCTAAACTGGGACGTTCGAACTACGTACTCAAAAAACCGAGTCACGGTCGACGTTCTTCGAAACTTTTGTTTGGAATGATTAGGCCTGATGATTTAGGATATAGTTTCAAAGAAACATAGTGCTAAAACAGAGAAATTGTGCTTTAGGACGAAACCCTAATTCGGAAACCCTAAACTGGGACGTTTATACTACGTACTCAAAAAACAGAGTCACGGTCGACGTTCTTCGAAACTTTTGTTTGGAATGATTAGGCCTGATGATTTAGAATATAATTTCAAAGAAACATAGTGCATAAAAAAAATAAATTGTGCTTTGAGACGAAACTCTAACTTAGAAACCCTAAACTGGGACGTTTGTACTACGTACTCAAAAAACCGAGTCACGGTCGACGTTCTTCGAAACTTTTATTTGGAATGATTTGGCCTGATGATTTAGGATATAATTTCAAAGAAACATA
>NW_019270511.1:0-937 GCF_002738365.1 Cucurbita moschata
ATTACTTTTTATATACAAAATAAAAAGAGATTCAACATCTCAAAACTAGTTTACTCGAGAAATGTCTTATCAAAGATTTAGGGAATTTGAAATATTTCCTAGGCATTGAATTTTCTAGGTCTAGAAAAGAAATTTTTATGTCTTAAAGGAAGTATGCTCTAGACATTCTTCAAGACACAGGTCTTACAGAAGCACGTCCAGAAAATTTTTTTATGGAGCAAAATCTAAAACTTTCTCTAACAGAAGGAGAGAAGTTGAATGATCCAAGTACATACAAACAGTTGATTGACAGATTAATATATTTATCCATTACTAGGCCTGACGTAGTGTATTTAGTTTTTCACCAACGTACGAAACACATAGAAATAAATTATCATATAGTTCGAGAAAAAGTACAAGTTGGAATCATCAAACCATATTATGTTTCGACTAAAATGCAATTTGTAGATATTTTCACTAAAACTTTAGGAAGACATTAATTTGATTTTTTGAAAGACAAGTTGGGTGTGATTGACATACACTCTCCAACTTGAGGGGGAATATTAAGATATAATATGTTGACAATATAGTATAATAATTAGTTGTTGAATATATCTAATATTTTTTCCTTCATGATTTGACTGGTAGTATATTTTATTTTATTCTCAAGATTTAGTTAGTTTATATTTTCCCTTATTGTTAGGTATTAGTTGGTACCTTGTATCCTATTTAAACATTGTGAATATTAATGAAGATTGCGCTGTCGATCCCAATTCTATTTCTCATTCTTAACAGAAGTTCAAGTCAGAAACAGAACTAAGGGGCTTAGGTACTTACAACAAAAACAAGAACAAGAAAAGAAAGAGTGCGATATCCTAGCATATAAAGGACACGATTAAGAGCCTACAAGTAGGCTACTTGCTGAGTCTTGTACTCCTTCCTTATTTTGATTTTTTTT
>NW_019270512.1:0-937 GCF_002738365.1 Cucurbita moschata
GTTCTTAAGTTAACACCTATTGAATTTGAGTGCAAAATGGCCCTGAAGCGAAAGTGAAAAAAATTCGTATTTGAGCCATTTATATGTGTAAGATTCTTAAAGATGAGCGTTTCCTTACAGATTCGTCAAAAAACATCGAAAGAAACAAAGGTTTTTCAGATAGTGATTCGGGTGCCTCCACGAGGGTCTTTCCATGAGGGTTGAGGTTGTGAAGTCTTGTCGACACGAGTAAATATTTTTTTTCTTCCATATTTCAAGCTTAGGACAATCTTTAGTGGATATGGTATGATACTAAAACGAGAAAACAACTTTTCAGATCGAGTTAACGACCCTGTCTCAACGGGGAAAAAAGTTCCTAAGTTAACACCTATTGAATTTGAGTGCAAAATGGCCCTGAAGCGAAAGTGAAAAAAATTCGTATTTGAGCCATTTATATGTGTAAGATTCTTAAAGATGAGCGTTTCCTTACAGATTCGTCGAAAAAGATGGAAAGAAACAAAGGTTTTTCAGATAGTGATTCGGGTGCCTCCACGAGGGTCTTTCCATGAGGGTTGAGGTTGTGAAGTCTTGTCGACACGAGTAAATATTTTTTTTCTTCCATATTTCAAGCTTAGGACAATCTTTAGTGGATATGGTATGATACTAAAACGAGAAAACAACTTTTCAGATCGAGTTAACGACCCTGTCTCAACGGGGAAAAAAGTTCCTAAGTTAACACCTATTGAATTTGAGTGCAAAATGGACCTGAAGCGAAAGTGAAAAAAATTCGTATTTGAGCCATTTATATGTGTAAGATTCTTAAAGATGAGTGTTTCCTTACAGATTCGTCGAAAAATATCGAAAGAAACAAAGGTTTTTCAGATAGTGATTCGGGTGCCTCCACGAGGGTCTTTCCATGAGGGTTGAGGTTGTGAAGTCTTGTCGACACGAGTAAATA
>NW_019270513.1:0-208 GCF_002738365.1 Cucurbita moschata
TAGGGTTTCCAAATTAGGGTTTCGATTTAAAGCACACTTTCTCTGTTTTATGCACTGTGTTTCTTTGAAATTATATCATAAATCATCAGGCCTAATCATTCCAAACAAAAGTTTCGAAGAACGTCGATTGTGACTCAGTTTTTTAAATACGTAGTTCAAACGTCCTAGTTTAGGGTTTCCAAATTAGGGTTTCGATTTAAAGCACACT
>NW_019270513.1:659-937 GCF_002738365.1 Cucurbita moschata
AAATACGTAGTTCAAACGTCCCAGTTTAGGGTTTCCAAATTAGGGTTTCGATTTAAAGCACACTATATCGGTTTTATGCACTGTGTTTCGTTGAAATTATATCCAAAATCATCATGCCTAATCATTCCAAACAAAAGTTTCGTAGAACGTAGACCGTGACTCGGTTTTTGAAATACGTAGTTCAAACGTCCTAGTTTAGGGTTTCCAAATTAGGGTTTCGATTTAAAGCACACTTTCTCTGTTTTATGCACTGTGTTTCTTTGAAATTATATCCTAAA
>NW_019270514.1:0-936 GCF_002738365.1 Cucurbita moschata
ATTCAGAAACCCTAATCTTGGACTTTTGAATAACGTGCTAGAAAAACCGAGTCACGGTCGACGTTTTTCGAAACTTTTGTGAGGAATGATTATGCTTGATGATTTTGAATAGAATTTCGAAGAAACGGAGTGCATAAAACAGTAAAAGAGTG
Source organism: Cucurbita moschata (assembly GCF_002738365.1). NCBI lineage: Eukaryota > Viridiplantae > Streptophyta > Magnoliopsida > Cucurbitales > Cucurbitaceae > Cucurbita > Cucurbita moschata. Next base: position 153 of record NW_019270514.1, read on the forward strand.
CTTAAAATCGAATCCCTTATTCGGAAACCCTAATCTGGGACGTATGAAGAACGTGCTACAAAAATCGAGTCACGGGCGAAATTTTTCGAAACTTTTGTGGGGAATGAGTGGGCTTGATGATTTAGAATAGAATTGCGTTGAAATGGAGTGCATAAAACAGTAAAAGAGTGCTGAAAATCGAATCCCTTATTTGGAAACCCTAATCTGGGACGTATGATGAACGTGCTACAAAAACCGAGTCACGGACGAAATTTTTCGAAACTTTTGTGAGGAATGAGTGGGCTTGATGATTTAGAACAGAATTTCGTTGAAACGGAGTGCATAAAACAGTAAAAGAGTGCTGAAAATCGAATCCCTAATTCGAAAACCCTAATCTTCGACGTTTAAAAAACGTGCTAGAAAACACGAGTCACGGTCGACGTTTTTCGAAACTTTTTTGAAGAATGATTAGGCTTGATGATTTATAATAGAATTTCGAAGAAACGGAGTGCCTAAAACAGTAAAAGAGTGCTTAAAATCGACTCCCTAACAAAGAAACCCTAATCTAGATGAATGATTATGCTTGATGATTTCGAATAAAATGTCGAAGAAACGGACTGCATAAAACAGTAAAAGAGTGCTTAAAATCGAATCCCTTATTCGAAACCCTAATCTGGGACGTATGAAGAACGTGCTACAAAAACCGAGTCACGCACGATATTTTAAGAAACTTTTGTGAGGAATGAGTAGGCTTGATGATTTAGAATAGAATTTCGAAAAAACGGAGTGCTTAAAACAGTAAAAG
>NW_019270515.1:0-931 GCF_002738365.1 Cucurbita moschata
AAATATCCTAGTTGATATCTAAAAATAAAATACTGACTTCAAAATGAATATCCAAGTTGATATCTAAAAATAAAATACTGACTTCAAAATGAATATACACGTCTCGATTTTATTCAAAAACTTGGAGTACTAAAATAGAGAAAAACTTGAGAAGAGACATCCCAATGGAGTTAGGCAAAGTAAGTGATTGGCATTGGGAGAGAAAAAAAGGGTAATCTAAGTTTGGGGATGTGTGTGATTCGTTGCTAAATAAAGCCTAACCTAACAAACAAACAAGCTGAATATCGTTTCAATTTTTTTCGTTTTCTTTTAATAGCATTTTACATAAAAAATCTATCTTTAAAAGTGGTTAAAAATGTATCTTTGGTTTAGTGCAATGATCATATGTATATATATATCGTTGAAAAGGATCCAAATGAAACACAAACAAGTTCTAAGTAATAAAAAATGAAGGCTATGAATAATCTCTGTATGATTTTGTTGTTTACTTTTGCATCAACTACTAACATTTTCACTTGTTTTGCAAACCAATATCCACATTCTCGTTGGAAAGTGACGATTCTTAATTATCATGACGTATCTTTACTGGCCCATTGCAAATCGAAAAACGATGATTTAGGTAAATAAGGGTGTTGCACGGTGAAAAATTATTCAACTAGACCATATTATTTTTCGTATATCTAAATTTATGGATTTGATAGTTTTTTATTTTTATTTTTGTTTAACGGTTGGGGTGGAATTTCAGACTTCCACAAATCTGACAAAAAATAATATCCAGCATAAAAAAATTCTAGATCACTGTTCATTTTCTTATCTCAATTTATGAAAAAATTAAAAATATGAACTTGATTATTGAAAAATTATAGTCACAATTTTTTCTTATTTTTTATCTTTAGGGTTCAATTACAAGTTCTTTTGGGTTCAAACCATC
>NW_019270516.1:0-935 GCF_002738365.1 Cucurbita moschata
TAAGCTGAAAATATGGAAGAAAAAAAACATTTACTCGTGTCGAAAAGACTTCACAACCTCAACCCTTACGAAAAGACCCTCGTCGAGGAGCCGAATGACTATGTGAAAAACCTTTGTTTCTTTCGATATTTTTCGACGAATCTGTAAGGAAACGCTCAAGTTTAAGAGTCTTACACATATAAATGTTGAAAATACGACTTTTTTTCACTTTCGCTTCCGGGCCATTTTGCACTCAAAATCCATAGGTGTTAACATAGGAACTTTTTTTGCCCATTGAGACAGGGTCGTTAACTCGATCTGAAAAGTTGTTTTCTCGTTTTAGTATCATACCATATCCACTAAAGATTGTCCTAAGCTGAAAATATGGAAGAAAAAAAACATTTACTCGTGTCGAAAAGACTTCACAACCTCAACCCTTACGAAAAGACCCTCGTCGAGGAGCCGAATGACTATGTGAAAAACCTTTGTTTCTTTCGATGTTTTTCGACGAATCTGTAAGGAAACGCTCAAGTTTAAGAGTCTTACACATATAAATGTTGAAAATACGACTTTTTTTCACTTTCGCTTCCGGGCCATTTTGCACTCAAAATCCATAGGTGTTAACATAGGAACTTTTTTTGCCCATTGAGACAGGGTCGTTAACTTGATCTGAAAAGTTGTTTTCTCGTTTTAGTATCATACCATATCCACTAAAGATTGTCCTAAGTTGAAAATATGGAAGAAAAAAAACATTTACTCGTGTCGAAAAGACTTCACAACCTCAACCCTTACGAAAAGACCCTCGTGGAGGCACCCGGATGACTATGAGAAACCATTGTTTCTTTCGATGTTTTTCGACGAATCTGTAAGGAAACGCTCAAGTTTAAGAGTCTTACACATGTAAATGGTTAAAATACGAATTTTTTTCACTTTCGCTTCCGGGCCATTTTGCACTC
>NW_019270517.1:0-280 GCF_002738365.1 Cucurbita moschata
GTTTTTCGAAACTTTTGCGGCGAATGATTAGGCTTGATGATTTAGAATAGAATTTCGAAGTAACGGAGTGCAGAAAACAGTAAAAGAGTGCTTAAAATCGAAACCCTAATTTGAAACCCTTATTTTTGATGTTCAAAGAACGTGCAAAAAAAAAAACCGAGAAACGGTCGACGTTTTTCGAAACTTTTGTGGCGAATGATTAGGCTTGATGATTTAGAATAGAATTTCGAAGTAACGGAGTGCAGAAAAAAGTAAAAGAGTGCTTAAAATCGAAACCTTA
>NW_019270517.1:659-935 GCF_002738365.1 Cucurbita moschata
TTTTTCGAAACTTTTGCGGCGAATGATTAGGCTTGATGATTTAGAATAGAATTTCGAAGTAACTGAGTGTAGAAAACAGTAAAAGAGTGCTTAAAATTGAAACCCTGATTTATGACGTTCGAAGAACGTGCTAAAAATAATCGAGTCACAGTCGACATTTTTCGAAACTTTTGCGGCGAATGATTAGGCTTGATGATTTAGAATAGAATTTCGAAGTAACGGAGTGCAGAAAACAGTAAAAGAGTGCTTAAAATCGAAACCTTAATTCGAAACCCT
>NW_019270518.1:0-934 GCF_002738365.1 Cucurbita moschata
AACATTCACACTTTATGGCCATAATTAGCCATTATGTAAATGTAACCGAAATTAAATAAAAAGTCTTAAAATACAATAACTCTAAATTACTCTAAATTATAACCCACCCAAAATTTACAACAATCAATGATAAGATAAGGAATCACTACAAGGGGAAGAAGATTCGGATTACCTTGTCGATCGAATATCTCAAGGCAAGAACACTTGATTGAGATTCGAATCACTCCACAAGCAAGATCGATCATGTCTAGCTTGAATGATTCTTGTTGATCAAATATCTCAAACACTTGTTTGAGATTCGAATCACTCCACAAGCAAGATCGATCATGTCTAGCTTGAATGATTCTTGTTGATCAAATATCTCAAACACTTGTTTGAGATTCGAATCACTCCACAAGCAAGATTGATCATGTCAAGCTTGAATGATTCTACATGCAACCTAAACTACATAGAGTTGCAAAGACACTTAGTCATTGGCTAAAGAAAAGCACAAATGCTTCTTTTGATATATCTTCTAAGTCTTCCTTACAAATACAACAAACATGGCTTTATATAGCCTCAAAATGAAAATTACAAAAGTTGTAACATTCACACTTTATGGCCATAATTAGCCATTATGTAAATGTAACCGAAATTAAATAAAAAGTCTTAAAATACAATAACTCTAAATTACTCTAAATTATAACCCACCCAAAATTTACAACAATCAAACTTTATTCTTCTTCAATGTAGCATGAATTGAAACATCTTTTGATAATTTTGACAATCTTTTCTTCAAGTCTTCATTGAAGCATATTGTATGATAATTTAGCCATTATGTAAATGTAACCGAAATTAAATAAAAAGTCTTAAAATACAATAACTCTAAATTACTCTAAATTATAACCCACCCAAAATTTACAACAATCAAACTTTATTCTTCTTCAATGTAGCA
>NW_019270519.1:0-934 GCF_002738365.1 Cucurbita moschata
TGTTGCTTCAGTGGTTTGTTTCTGTCTCCCTTCTTCAGTATCTGACCTTGTTTTTGTCTCTCCTGGTGGGGATAAATCCATTATCTGACCTTGTTTGCGTCGTGGTGTTCATGTAGTGGCAACAAGGTTTCTATTGAAGTTGGCTCACTCGAGCTCCCCTTTTCAATTACAACAATAGTAGCAAGCGTAGATTCATCATGACTATGATTCTTTCTCAACTGTAGTATCGACATCATTTTCAACCCTCTTGGTTGATGGATGTTTTTCTGAATGATCGTCGGATTAGACTCCATTACTACTAGACATTTTGCTAGGGGCATGTAACTGATTTTGTGTTTCAGCAGGACGTTCATTCCTGACACGACGTCGAAGTCATTCATTTCAACTATCACTAAACAATTTGCGTAGTCCAAGGCTCCAACTTGATTAGAGTTCTCATTGTGACTCTTAAGACAGGTAAAGCTTCCAATTTGACGGCGTTCATCTTCCCTATATCTTGATGCCAAAGGATGTTAAAATATTTTGCATCGGTCTCCATCATGAGTTGTGGTTGGCTCTAGAGTTGACAATGGTGTTCTTTACTACTTTGTGCTTTACCCAAACCTCAACATACATAATATATATATATTCATTTAACTATAACACATATGGTCCATGGAAGAATTGTAGCTCTTTTGCTCATTAATATTATAATGGCTACTACCTAAATTATAACCTAAAGTTGATAATTGATGTCCAAGTAGCCAACCCTAAATTTGTGATCATTGTGGAGTGATTGAAATTACAATGGAGTAGTTTAAACTCCTAGTACCTTAAATGAAGTTGGTCTCTTCTAATAAAACACGAATTTCTCTTTAATATCATTGATACAATTATGCTTCATCTTGAACCTACTAACATGAAACTAAAACTGCGTTCAATTTAACTCTATTTT
>NW_019270520.1:0-933 GCF_002738365.1 Cucurbita moschata
GTAAAAGAGTGCTTAAAATCGAAACCTTAATTCGAAACCCTGATTTTTGACGTTCAAAGAACGTGCTAAAAATAACCTAGTCACGGTCGACGTTTTTTCGAAACTTTTGCGGCGAATGATTAGGCTTGATGATTTAGAATAGAATTTCGAAGTAACGGAGTGCAGAAAACAGCAAAAGAGTGCTTAAAATCGAAACCTTAATTCGAAACCCTGATTTTTGACGTTCAAAGAACGTGCTAAAAATAACCGAGTCACGGTCGACGTTTTTCGAAAGTTTTGTGGCAAATGATTAGGCTTGATGATTTAGAATAGAATTTCGAAGTAACGGAGTGCAGAAAACAGTAAAAGAGTGCTTAAAATCGAAACCTTAATTCGAAACCCTGATTTTTGACGTTCAAAGAACGTGCTAAAAATAACAGAGTCACGGTCGACGTTTTTCGAAAGTTTTGTGGCAAATGATTAGGCTTGATGATTTAGAATAGAATTTCGAAGTAACGGAGTGCAGAAAACAGCAAAAGAGTGCTTAAAATCGAAACCTTCATTCGAAACCCTGATTTTTGACGTTCAAAGAACGTGCTAAAAATAACCGAGTCACGGTCGACGTTTTTCGAAACTTTTGCGGCGAATGATTAGGCTTGATGATTTAGAATAGAATTTCGAAGTAACGGAGTGCAGAAAACAGTAAAAGAGTGCTTAAAATCGAAACCTTAATTCGAAACCCTGATTTTTGACGTTCAAAGAACGTGCTAAAAATAACCGAGTCACGGTCGACGTTTTTCGAAACTTTTGCGGCGAATGATTAGGCTTGATTTAGAATAGAATTTCGAAATAACGGAGTGCAGAAAACAGCAAAAGAGTGCTTAAAATCGAAACCTTCATTCGAAACCCTGATTTTTGACGTTCAAAGAACGTGCTAAAAATAACCGAGTCACG
>NW_019270521.1:0-326 GCF_002738365.1 Cucurbita moschata
TCTTTAAGGAAACGCTCTAGTTTAAGAATCTTACACATATAAATGGCTCAAATACGAATTTTTTTCACTTTCGCTTCCGGGCCATTTTGCACTCAAATTCCATAGGTGTTAACTTAGGAACTTTTTTGCCCGTTGAGACAGGGTCGTTAACTCGATCTGAAAAGTTTTTTTCTTGTTTTAGTATCATACCATATCCACTAAAGATTGTCCTAAGCTTAAAATATGGAAGAAAAAAAACATTTACTCGTTTCGACAAGACTTCACAACCTCAACCCTCATGGAAAGACCCTCGTGGAGGCACCCGAATCACTATCCTAAAAACCTTT
>NW_019270521.1:445-932 GCF_002738365.1 Cucurbita moschata
ATAGGTGTTAACTTAGGAACTGTTTTCTCCATTGAGACAGGGTCGTTAACTCGATCTGAAAAGTTGTTTTCTCATTTTAGTATGATACCATATCCACTAAAGATTGTCCTAAGCTTGAAATATGGAAGAAAAAAAACATTTACTCGTGTCGACAAGACTTCACAACCTCAACCCTCATGGAAAGACCCTCGTGGAGGCACCCGAATCACTATCCTAAAAACCTTTGTTTCTTTCGATGTTTTTCGACGAATCTGTAAGGAAACGCTGTAGTTTAAGAATCTTACTCATATAAATGGCTCAAATACGAATTTTTTTCACTTTCGCTTCCGGGCCATTTTTCACTCAAATTCCATAAGTGTTAACTTAGGAACTGTTTTCCCCGTTGAGACAGGGTCGTTAACTCGATCTGAAAAGTTGTTTTCTCGTTTTAGTATCATACCATATCCACTAAAGATTGTCCTAAGCTTGAAATATGGAAGAAAAAAAA
>NW_019270522.1:0-932 GCF_002738365.1 Cucurbita moschata
ACAAAAGATGCACAACAAAAATTATGCAGAATAGTGAGTCTTCTAAAATGCAAACAAAATCAGCAATGAAAAAGAGGGCATAACACACATACCAAAACGTCATTTTCTATAAAGAATAAAAAGAAAGGAGGAAGGCCACTTTAAGAAGTTCATTGATATATTTTTGGAAATTCATATAAACATATCATTAGTTAAAGTTGTGAAACAAATGACAAATTATGTCAAATTCTTGAAGGATATTCTCACTCGTTGAAGAAAGTTTTAAAAATTGAAGTTTTTAGCGTTGAATGAAGAGTGTAGTACAATACTGAAAAATAAAATCCACTACACCATACATTTAGTGGGATCTTGTGTTTGAATATTGCGTTACACTCTTCATTTAGTGCCACCACCTTGAATTCTTCAAACTTTCTTCGGTTGGTGAGCACATCCTTCAAGATTTTTACATAATTTGACATTTGTTTCCAAGCTTCCACTAATGGTATGTTTATATGAATTTCCTTCCGTATATTTATAAACTTATTCGAGTGGGCTTCCTCTTTCTTTCTTTTTATTATTTGTGGAAAATTTGGTGTTGGTGTGTATGTTCTATTTTCTTGTCCATTGCTAACTACTGTTTGCATTTTAGGAAACTACACAGGTTTTGCATAATTTTTTTTGTGCTCTTTCTCTACAGCAGTTTCTGCATAATTTTTGTTATACTCTTTCTATACAGCAATTTCTTGAGGGTGACTATTAGCGTGTTTTTTTAATTCTTTATCCCCTACTTAGTATTTCTTTCTCACTTCTCAACTCTATTGCTTGGCATTGCTCTTTGCTTCTCTTTTTTGTGTTTCGGCGTCTATTGCCAGCTTCCCAAGAGGTCTATTTCATAACTCAGTTGCTAATTGACCTACTTGAATTTCTAAATTTTGCAATAATGCTTGCTGACT
>NW_019270523.1:0-931 GCF_002738365.1 Cucurbita moschata
AGTTCAAACGTCCAAGTTTAGGGTTTCCAAATTACGGTTTCGATTTAAAGCACACTTTCTCTGTTTTATGCACTGTGTTTCTTTGAAATTATATCCTAAATCATCAGGCGTAATAATTCCAAACAGAAGTTTCGAAGAACGTCGACCGTTACTCGGTTTTTTAAATACGTAGTTCAAACGTCCAAGTTTAGGGTTTCTAAATTAGGGTTTCGATTTCAAGCACACTTTCTTTGTTTTATGCACTGTGTTTGTTTGAAATTATATCATAAATCATCAGGCGTAATCATTCCAAACAAAAGTTTCGAAGAACGTCGACCGTGACTCGGTATTTTAAATACGTAGTTCAAACGTCCAAGTTTAGGGTTTCCAAATTACGGTTTCGATTTAAAGCACACTTTCTCTGTTTTATGCACTGTGTTTCTTTGAAATTATATCCTAAATCATCAGGCGTAATAATTCCAAACAAAAGTTTCGAAGAACGTCGACCGTGACTCGGTTTTTTAAATACGTAGTTCAAACGTCCAAGTTTAGGGTTTCCAAATTACGGTTTCGATTTAAAGCACACTTTCTCTGTTTTATGCCCTGTGTTTCTTTGAAATTATATCCTAAATCATCAGGCGTAATAATTCCAAACAAAAGTTTCGAAGAACGTCGACCGTGACTCGGTTTTTTAAATACGTAGTTCAAAAGTCCAAGTTTAGGGTTTCCAAATTAGGGTTTCGATTTAAAGCACACTTTCTCTGTTTTATGCCCTGTGTTTCTTTGAAATTATATCATAAATCATCAGGCGTAATCATTCCAAATAAAAGTTTCGAAGAACGTCGACCGTGACTCGGTTTTTTAAATACGTAGTTCAAACGTCCAAGTTTAGGGTTTCCAAATAAGGGTTTCGATTTAAAGCACACTTTCTCTGATTTATGCACTGTGTTTC
>NW_019270524.1:0-931 GCF_002738365.1 Cucurbita moschata
AATCTCTTTCCTTGAGAACTCCTGTTGTCATTCTTCTGAGCTCTCTCAGGCTGTGCAGTTCCTTGATGACTCCTTCTTTTGTCACCGTTTTTGTATCCACGTTTGGAAGATGGCTTATCGTTGCCCCAACTTTCACTCGTGTAGAGTGCTTCTTCTTCACCCTTTAATGTGATGCCTCCCATTTGTTTAGCCATGGCTTCTTGGTTGGCTAACAATTTTTCAAACTCTACAAGTGATGGTTGAGTGGGTCATCCTTGTACAACAATAATGAAGCTTATATATTATGGTCGTAATTTGTGGATAATGAAGCTCTTCATTCGATCTTCTCCAATTGTAGACTTCGATTCTAGTTTAGTAATCTCTCGGCAGATCGTCTCGACTTTGTGGAAGTACTGAGCAATCGTCATGTCATGTTGTGAAATTGACAATAGCTCGTTCTCTAGAAGTTGTGGCCACGTATCATTCTTCTTGGAAACAACATCACGAACGTGTCCCATGCTTCCTTCAGTTTCTTGTCATCCCAAATATGTTCTAACATCTCTTCTTTGATTGTGGTCTTCAAGGCAAACATTGCTTTGCCTGCTTTGATTCTCTATTTGCGCAAGGCATCGTTGGAATCCTCTACTGCCGGCATAGTTTCACTTCCGCCAATGATCTCCCAAAGATCCTGTCCTTGTAAATAGGACATCATGCATGTTACCCACGTATTGTAGTAGTTGTTGTTGAGTTTTTTGATTCCTCCTACGCTTTGGAAATCATCCATCGTGTTGACAATACCTCAATAATACCAAACAAGCTTTTTCCACACAAGGCTTGTAGAGTCACAGACTACTCACGACACAAAGAAACTCTCTCACTAATAATCTCAAGAAATCGTTTCTGATGTCGATGATCGGACAAAGCTGCTGCAGCCACGAAGTATGTTAAGAAT
>NW_019270525.1:0-931 GCF_002738365.1 Cucurbita moschata
TTGCAAAGAAACTTAGCCATTGGCTAAAGAAAAGCACAAATGCTTCTTTTAATATATCTTCTAAGTCTACCTTACAAATACAACAAACATGGCTTTATATAGCCTCAAAATGAAAATTACAAAAGTTGTAACATTCACACTTTATGGCCATAATTAGCCATTATGTAAATGTAACCGAAATTAAATAAAAGTCTTAAAACACAATAACTCTAAATTATAACCCACCCAAAATTTACGACAATCAAACTTTATTCTTCTTCAATGTAGCATGAATTGAAACATCTTTTGATAATTTTGACAACCTTTTCTTCACATCTTCATTGAAGCATATTGTATGATCGATGTCTCTTGGTTCATATCAGTATTGTTCTTGGTTCTCAATCTTGTAAGTTTCCAATGTTCATAATTCCTTGAGGCATAAGTTGCATCCGTAAACATATGAATCCATCGTAATAACAAGCATTAGTTGTTCTACAAGGTCATAGATTTATAATGAATTCCTTAGAGGGTTCAAGAAGAGTCTTGAGTCTTGAGGTGTTTCCTTTAGGTGTTTCTTTGGGACTAACTTGCTTTAGGTTCCAAGCTTGCTCTAATCAACTTGAACTCTTGATGCCTTGTTATCTTTAGGAATAGGCCTTATAAGAAGTAGCAAGTCATTTGGAGGACGTATAGACCTTGAATTTAAATAAGTAGTCCTAGGGGCATTTTGGTCATTTTACCCTTTATTGTTCCAATGGCTTTCAAACTTCTCCACATCACCAGACATTTGCAGGTCCTCTAGGTCATGAACCGTAGGTAGACATCCTTAGGGGCAATATGGTCATTTTGCACCATTTCTTTGTTTACCTACCTATCCTTATCCAATGACCACCAAATTTCATATATAACCTCCACATGCTATAATATGCTCAGCATTAAAATTTCATAGGCA
>NW_019270526.1:0-660 GCF_002738365.1 Cucurbita moschata
TTTTCGTTGTGAATTATTAGGCTTGATGATTTAAAATAGAATGTCGAAGAAACGGAGTGTTAAAAACAGTAAAAGAGTGCTTAAAATCGAAACCCTAATTCGGAAACCCTAATCTGTGACGTTTGAAGTACATGATAAAAAAACCGTGTCACAGTCAACGTTTTTCGAAATTTCTGTGGGTAATGATCAGGCATGTTGAATTAGAATAGCATTTCGAAGAAACGGGGTGCATAGAACAGTAAAAGAGAGATTAAAATCGAATCCTAATCTGGGACGTTTGAAGTACGTGCTAAAAAAACTGAGTCACGGTCGAAGGTTTTTGAAACTTTCGTTGCGAATGATTAGGCTTGATGATTTAAAATAGAATGTCGAAGAAACGGAGTGTAAAAAACAGTAAAAGAGTGCTTAAAATCGAAACCCTAATTCGGAAACCCTAATCTGTGACGTTTGAAGTACATGATAAAAAAAAAACCGAGTCACGGTCAACGTTTTTTGAAATTTCTTTGGGTAATGACCAGGCATAATGAATTATTATACAATTTCTAAGATGTGTCCATGAAATAATAAAAGCGTGCTTAAAATCGAAACCCTAATTCGGAAACCCTAATCTTTGACGTTTGAAGTACATGCTAAAAAAACGCAGTCACGGTTGACGTCTTT
>NW_019270526.1:695-927 GCF_002738365.1 Cucurbita moschata
GAGTGCTAGAATAGTAAAAGAGAGATTAAAATCGAACTCTAATCTGGGTCGTTTGAAGTACGTGCTAAAAAAAACTGAGTCACGGTCGACGTTTCCGCAAACTTTCGTTGCGAATGAATTGGCTTGATGATTTAAATTTGAATGTCAAAGAATCGGAGTGTAAAAAACAGTAAAAGAGTGCTTAAAATCGAAACCCTAATTCGGAAACCCTAATCTGTAACGTGTGAAGTAC
>NW_019270527.1:0-930 GCF_002738365.1 Cucurbita moschata
ATAGAATTTCGAAGTAACAGAGCGCAGAATACAGTAAAAGAGTGCTTAAAATCGAAACCCTTAATGGAAAACCCTGATTTTGGAAATCGTAGTACGTGCTAAAAAAACAGAGTCACGATCCACGTTTGTTGAAACTTTTGCGGGGAATGATTAGGCTTGATAAGTTAGAATAGAATTCCAAAGTAACGGAGTGCAGAAAACAGTAAAAGAGTGCTTAATATCGAAACCCTAATATAGAAACCCTAAGTTTTGACATTCGAAGATCGTGCTAAAAAAGCCGAGTCACGGTCGACGTTTTTCGAAACATTTGCGGCGAATGTTTAGGCTTGATGATTTAGAATAGAATTTCGAAGTAACGAAGTGCAGAAAACAGTAAAAGAGTGCTTAAAATCGAAACCCTAATTCGGAAACCCTGATTTTGGACATTCGAAGAACGTGCTAAAAAAGCCGAGTCACGGTCGACGTTTTTCGATACTTTTGCGGCGAATGATTAGGCTTGATGATTTATTTTAGAATTTTTAAGTAACGTAGTGCAGAAAACAGTAAAAGCGTGCTTAAAATCGAAACCCTAATTCGAAAACCCTGAGTTTGGACATTCGACTATCGTGCTAAAAAAGCCGAGTCACGGTCGACGTTTTTCGAAACTTTTGCGGCGAATGTTTAGGCTTGATGATTTAGAATAGAATTTCGAAGTAACGAAGTGCAGAAAACAGTAAAAGAGTGCTTAAAATCGAAACCCTAATTCGGAAACCATGATTTTGGACATTCGAAGAACGTGCTAAAAAAGCCGAGTCACGGACGATGTTTTTCCATACTTTTGCGGCGAATGATTAGGCTGATGATTATTTTAGAATTTCGAAGTAACGGAGTGCAGAAAACAGTAAAAGCGTGCTTAAAATCGAAACCCTGTTTTTGGACATTCGAAGAACG
>NW_019270528.1:0-287 GCF_002738365.1 Cucurbita moschata
TTTCTTTGAAATTATATCCTAACTCATCAGGCGTAATAATTCCAAACAAAAGTTTCGCAGAACGTCGACCGTGACTCGGTTTTTTAAATACGTAGTTCAAACGTCCAAGTTTAGGGTTTCCAAATTACGGTTTCGATTTAAAGCACACTTTCTCTGATTTATGCACATTGTTTCTGGGAAATTATATCCTAAATCATAAGGCCTAATCATTCCAAACAAAAGTTTCGAAGAACGTCGACCGTGACTCGGTTTTTTAAATACGTAGTTCAAACGTCCAAGTTTAGGGT
>NW_019270528.1:628-929 GCF_002738365.1 Cucurbita moschata
GGGTTTCCAAATTAGGGTTTCGATTTAAAGCACACTTTCTCTGATTTATGCACATTGTTTCTTGGAAATTATAACCTTAATCATAAGGCCTAATCATTCCAAACAAAAGTTTCGAAGAACGTCGACCGTGACTCGGATTTTAAATACGTAGTTCAAACGTCCAAGTTTAGGGTTTCCAAATAGGGTTTCGATTTAAAGCACACTTTCTCTGTTTTATGCACTGTGTTTCTTTGAAATTATATCCTAACTCATCAGGCGTAATAATTCCAAACAAAAGTTTCGAAGAACGTCGACCGTGACT
>NW_019270529.1:0-259 GCF_002738365.1 Cucurbita moschata
GAATTAGGGTTTCGATTTTAAGCACTCTTTTTCTTTTTTTTACACTCCGTTTCTTCGACATTCTATTTTAAATCATCAAGCCTAATCATTCGCAACGAAAGTTTCAAAAAACCGTCGACCGTGACTCAGTTTTTTAGCACGTACTTCAAACGTCCCAGATTAGGGTTCGATTTTAATCTCTCTTTTACTGTTCTATGCACTCCGTTTCTTCGAAATTATATTCTACTTCAACATGCCTGATCATTATCGACAGGAATTT
>NW_019270529.1:629-929 GCF_002738365.1 Cucurbita moschata
TGTTTTTTTTTATCATGTACTTCAAACGTCACAGATTAGGGTTTCCGAATTAGGGTTTCGATTTTAAGCACTCTTTTTCTTTTTTTTACACTTCGTTTCTTCGACATTCTATTTTAAATAATCAAGCCTAATCATTCGCAACGAAAGTTTCAAAAACCTTCGACCGTGACTCAGTTTTTTAGCACGTACTTCAAACGTCCCAGATTAGGGTTCGATTTTAATCTCTCTTTTACTGTTCTATGCACTCCGTTTCTTCGAAATTATATTCTAATTCAACATGCCTGATCATTATCGACAGGA
>NW_019270530.1:0-349 GCF_002738365.1 Cucurbita moschata
AGTTGACGGTTTACGGAACACCTACTACCTGGAGATCGGACCAGTACTAGAGCTTAGTTAGCCAAGTTTTATGAGCATGCTTGAGTGATATAAGTTTTAGAAAAATCATGTAACGATAAAAAAAAAATAATAATCAGAAAATTAACTATAACCCTTTGTCTAACTAATCATAATCAGATCTCTTGTTACCTACTCATTTATTTAGATTTTGCTTATCAGGTTACAGGAAATTAACTATAACTGAGGGTAATATCTGTCCATAAAAAACAATACAGAACAGAGGTAGAAAATGGAAGATAAGAAGTAAATACAGGACAGAGAGAAAGAAAGGATTCTGTTTAAAAAAAAA
>NW_019270530.1:513-927 GCF_002738365.1 Cucurbita moschata
AACAAAATCAAAAGAAAAGAAAGAAAAGAAGAAATGTAGAGAAAAGAAAGAAAAAAAAAATAAAGAGAACAAATCAAAACAAAAGAAAGAAAAGAAGAAATGCAGCCAAAGAAATAAATAAATAAATAAATAAATAAATAAAGAGAGCAGGAATTGAGAAGGCATATAGAGAAAAAAAAAATAATAAAGAGAGCAGGAAAGAACTAAAAGAGAGAATACAGAGGGACCAAACTACAAAATCAAAAAAAAAAATATGGAGAGAGAGAAAAAATGAAAGGGAAGAGTTGGGGGGTAAGAATCAATTGGAATTGACCAATAATATGATTAAGTAAGAATATTAAAAATTGATCAAGAATATGTCTTGAACAAAATTTGAGAGACAAAGCAAAGTACAGAAAGAATATCAGAAGACAA
>NW_019270531.1:0-928 GCF_002738365.1 Cucurbita moschata
TTTTTCAAAATTCCTGTCGATATTGATCAGGCATGTTGAATTAGAATATAATTTCGAAGAAACGGAGTGCATAGAATAGTAAAAGAGAGATTAAAATCGAACCCTAATCTGGGACGTTTGAAGTACGAGCTCAAAAAACTGAGTCACGGTCGACGTTTTTTGAAACATTCGTTGCGAATGATTAGGCTTGATGATTTAAAATAGAATGTCGAAGAAACGGAGTGTAAAAAACAGTAAAAGAGTGCTTAAAATCGAAACCCTAATACGGAAACCCTAATCTGTGACGTTTGAAGTATATGATAAAAAAAAAAACCGAGTCACGGTCAACGTTTTTCGAAATTTCTGTGGGTAATGATCAGGCATTATGAATTATTTTAGAATTTCTAAGAAGAGGTGTGCATGAAACAATAAAAGAGTGCTTAAAATCGAAACCCTAATTCGGAAACCCTAATCTGTGAAGTTTGAAGTACATGCTAAAAAGACCCAGTCACGTTTGACGTTTTTCAAAATTCCTGTCGATAATGATCAGGCATGTTGAATTAGAATATAATTTCGAAGAAACGGAGTGCATAGAATAGTAAAAGAGAGATTAAAATCGAACCCTAATCTGGGACGTTCGAAGTACGTGCTAAAAAAACTGAGTCACGGTCGACGTTTTTTGAAACATTCGTTGCGAATGATTAGGCTTGATGATTTAAAATAGAGTGTCGAAGAAACGGAGTGTAAAAAACAGTAAAAGAGTGCTTAAAATCGAAATCCTAATACGGAAACCCTAATCTGTGACGTTTGAAGTATATGATAAAAAAAAAAACCGAGTCACGGTCAACGTTTTTCGAAATTTCTGTGGGTAATGATCAGGCATAATGAATTATCTTAGAATTTCTAAGAAGAGGTGTGCATGAAACAATAAAAGAGTGCTTAAAATCGA
>NW_019270532.1:0-927 GCF_002738365.1 Cucurbita moschata
TATGCACTCAGTTTCTTCAAAATTCTATTCCAAATCAACAAGCCTACTTATTCCTCACAAAAGTTTCGAAAAATGTCGTCCGTGACTCGGTTTTTCTAGCACGTTATTCAAAAGTCCAAGATTAGGGTTTCTTATTAGGGATTCGATTATAAGCATTCTTTTACTGTTTTATGCACTCCGTTTCTTCGAAATTCTATGATAAATAAACAAGCCTAATCATTCTTCAAAAAAGTTTTGAAAAACTTCGCACGTGACTCGGTCTATGATAAATAAACAAGCCTAATCATTCTTCAAAAAAGTTTTGAAAAACTTCGCACGTGACTCGGTTTTTCTAGCACGTTCTTCAAACGTTCCAGATTAGGGTTTTCAATTTTCAGGACTCTTTTACTATTTTATGCACTCCGTTTTAACGAAATTCTATTTTAAATCATCAAGCCAACTCATTCCTCACAAAAGTTTCTTAAAATGTCGTCCGTGACTCGGTTTTTGTATCACGTTCTTCATACGTCCCAGATTAGGGTTTCCGAATATGGATTCGATCTTAAACACTCTTTTACTGTTTTATGCACTCCGTTTCATCGAAATTCTATACAAAATCATCAAGCATAATCATTCCTCACAAAAGTTTCGAAAAATGTCGACCGTGACTCGGTTTTTCTAGCACGTTATTCAAAAGTCCAAGATTAGGGTTTCTGAATTAAGGATTCGATTTTAAGCACTCTTTTACTGTTTTATGCACTCCGTTTCTTCGAAATTCTATTCTAAATCATCAAGCCTAATCATTTTTCACAAATGTTTTGAAAAACATCGACCTTGACTTGGTTTTTCTAGCACGTTCTTCAAACGTTCCAGATTAGGGTTTCCGAAATAGGGTTTTCGATTTTCAGCACTCTTTTTCTGTTTTATGCACTCCGTTTCAACGAAATT
>NW_019270533.1:0-926 GCF_002738365.1 Cucurbita moschata
CGAAATTCCTGTTGGGAGTGATCGAGCATAATGATTTAGAATAGAATTTGGAAGAAACGGAGTGCATAAAACAGTAAAAGAGTGCTTAAAATCGATTCCCTAACCGTGGACGTTAGAAAAACGTGCGGAAAAAACCGCGTCACGGTCGACGTTTCTCGAAACTTTTGTGTGGAATGTTGAGTATTGTTGATTTAGAATAGAATGTCGAATAAACGGAGTGTGGAAATACAGTAAAAGAGTGCTTAAAATCGAAGCCCTATTTTGTGAACCATAATCCAGGACGTTTTGACCACCTGCTAAAAAAACTGAGTAGCAGTGGACGTTTTTCGAATTTTTTGTGTGGAATGTTTAGTTTTGATGATTTAGAATAGAATGTCGAATAAACGCAGTGTGGAAAAACAGTAAAAGAGTGCTTAAAATCGAAGCTCTATTTTGTGAACCATAATCTAGGACGTTTTAACCACCTGCTAAAAAAACTGAGTAGCAGTGGACGTTTTTCGAATTTTTTGTGTGGAATGTTTAGTATTGATGATTTTGAATAGAATGTCCAATAAACGCAGTGTGGAAAAACAGTAAAAGAGTGCTTAAAATCGAAGCCCTATTTTGTGAACCATAATCCAGGACGTTTTCACCACCTGCTAAAAAAACTGAGTAGCAGTTGACGTTTTTCGAAATTCCTTTTGGGAGTGATCGAGCATAATGATTTAGAATAGAATTTGGAAGAAACGGAGTGCATAAAACAGTAAAAGAGTGCGTAAAATCGATTCCCTAACCTTGGACGTTACAAGTACGTGCTAAAAAAACCGCATCACGGTCGACGTTTCTCGAAACTATTGTGTGGAATGTTTAGTATTGATGATTTAGAATAGAATGTCGAATAAACGGAGTGTGGAAAAACAGTAAAAGAGTGCTTAAAATCGAAGCCC
>NW_019270534.1:0-278 GCF_002738365.1 Cucurbita moschata
TGGCCCGGAAGCGAAAGTGAAAAATATTCGTATTTCAACCATTTATATGTGTAAGATTCTTAAACTTGAATGTTTCTTTACACATTCGTCGAAAAACATCGAAAGAAACAAAGGTTTTTCACGTAGCAATTCGGGTGCCTCCATGAGGGTCTTTTCGTAAGGGTTGAGGTTGTGAAGTCTTTTCGACACGAGTAAATGTTTTTCTTCTTCCATATTTTAAGCTTAGGACAATCTTACGTGGATATGGTATGATACTAAAACGAGAAAACAACTTTTCA
>NW_019270534.1:342-925 GCF_002738365.1 Cucurbita moschata
CTATGTTAACACCTTTGGATTTTGAGTGCAAAATGGCCCGGAAGCGAAAGTGAAAAATATTCATATTTCAACCATTTATATGTGTAAGATTCTTAAACTTGAGCGTTTCCTTACACATTCGTCGAAAAACATCGAAAGAAACAAAGGTTTTTCACGTAGCCATTCGGGTGCCTCCACGAGGGTCTTTTCGTAAGGGTTGAGGTTGTGAAGTCTTTTCGACACTTGTAAATGTTTTTTTTCTTCCATATTTTAAGCTTAGGACAATCTTACGTGGATATGGTATGATACTAAAACGAGAAAACATTATTTCAGATCGAGTTAACGACCCTGTCTCAATGGGCAAAAAAGTTCCTATGTTAACACCTTTGGATTTTGAGTGCAAAATGGCCCGGAAGCGAAACTGAAAAATATTCGTATTTCAAACATTTATATGTGTAAGATTCTTAAACTTGAGCATTTCCTTACAGATTCGTCGAAAAATATCGAAAGAAACAAAGGTTTTTCACGTAGCCATTCGGGTGCCTCCACGAGGGTCTTTTCGTAAGGGTTGAGGTTGTGAAGTCTTTTCGACACGAGTAAATGT
>NW_019270535.1:0-925 GCF_002738365.1 Cucurbita moschata
CACTCTTTTACTGTTTTTTGCACTCCGTTACTTCGAAATTCTATTCTAAATCATCAAGCCTAATCATTCGCCGCAAAAGTTTCGAAAAATTTCGACCGTGACTCGGCTTTTTTAACACGTTCTTCGAATGTCCAAAATCAGGGTTTCGATTTTAAGCACTCTTTTACTGTTTTCTGCACTTCGTTACTTCGAAATTCTATTCTAAATCATCAAGCCAAATCATTCGCGGCAAAAGTTTCGAAAAACGTCGACCGTGACTCGGCTTTTTTAGCACGTTCTTCGAATGTCCAAAATCAGGGTTTCCGAATTAGGGTTTCGATTTTAAGCACTCTTTTACTGTTTTCTGCACTCCGTTACTTCGAAATTCTATTCTAAATCATCAAGCCTAATCATTCGCCGCAAAAGTTTCGAAAAACGTCGACCGTGACTCGGCTTTTGTAGCACGTTCTTTGAATGTCGAAACTCAGGGTTTCCGAATTAGGGTTTCGATTTTAAGCACTCTTTTACTGTTTTCTGCACTCCGTTACTTCGGAATTCAGTTCTAACTCATCAAGCCTAATCATTCGCCGCAAAAGTTTCGAAAAACGTCGACCGTGACTCGGTTTTTTTATCATGTACTTCGATTTCCAAAATAAGGGTTTCCGAATTAGGGTTTCGATTTTAAACACTCTTTTACTGTTTTTTGCACTCCGTTACTTCTAAATTCTATTCTAAATCATCAAGCCTAATCATTCGCCGCAAAAGTTTCGAAAAATTTCGACCGTGACTCGGCTTTTTTAACACGTTCTTCGAATGTCGAAAATCAGGGTTTCGATTTTAAGCACTCTTTTACTGTTTTCTGCACTTCGTTACTTCGAAATTCTATTCTAAATCATCAAGCCAAATCATTCGCGGCAAAAGTTTCGAAAAACGTCGACCGTGACTC
>NW_019270536.1:0-925 GCF_002738365.1 Cucurbita moschata
AGCCAAGAATAAGATAAAACCGAAGCTGGTTAGAGTCTTCATTTTGTTTTAGATACACAAAACTCTTTTGATGATACTTAATAATTTTGATTTTGGTTCATTATATAGCAGAAAAAAAAAAAAAAAACTTGTATTGAACAAGTTGTTAAAGCTGTTTGGGAAACTGATTTAAGGTTAATCTTCACCCAAAAAACAAAGAATTGCGATGAATGATAAATATCAATTCCTTTTCATTTGCTATTTTATGTGGAGATGGAAAAACAAAGTTGTGTTAAACACATCTAGAACGGTTGCATTTTCTATACTTTCTCCTTAACTAGCATTATCAAGTAGATTTAAGGTAGAGATGTAAATAGTTCTTTTAAGGATATTTAACAATTTTTTATGCACATTCAACTAGAAGAAAAATACACATGGTTAATTGGAACGAGAATCAAAACAAACCATTAATTCAAAATTTCAACAATTTCGTTATAAATCTCTTGAATTAGACCAGAAAAAATAAATATCAGAATGATTTATCTCTTTTAGGAAATTATTTAATGAACATACAATACGGAGTTGAAAATTAAGCTAAGGGGCCATACTTTGCTTTAAAAGAAGAAGAAGAAGAAGAATAAGAAAATGTTGTAAAATATTTGTGACTTGTGAGATAGTTTTTAAAATGACATTTTAATTCAATATACACTGAATCTAAATGGAAAGATTACTTCATAAAATTTAAATTTAGTAGCCTGTTATTCAAAATCTAAATAAATTGCTTAGGCTAATTGTTAGCTTTTATTTTTTAAAATAATTCATCATTAACTTAATATAGATAAATAAAACAAAATTGGACCGTAATTTTTAATTCTTAATTTTAATTTCAATCCCCAATACAATATATACCTTCAAATATTCATTTAAAATTATACAGATCAACCCA
>NW_019270537.1:0-926 GCF_002738365.1 Cucurbita moschata
AACAGCAAAAGAGTGCTTAAAATCGAAACCTTCATTCGAAACCCTGATTTTTGACGTTCAAAGAACGTGCTAAAAATAACCGAGTCACGGTCGACGTTTTTCGAAACTTTTGCGGCGAATGATTAGGCTTGATGATTTAGAATAGAATTTCGAAGTAACGGAGTGCAGAAAACAGTAAAAGAGTGCTTAAAATCGAAACCTTCATTCGAAACCCTGATTTTTGACGTTCAAAGAACGTGCTAAAAATAACCGAGTCACGGTCGACGTTTTTCGAAACTTTTGCGGCGAATGATTAGGCTTGATGATTTAGAATAGAATTTCGAAATAACGGAGTGCAGAAAACAGCAAAAGAGTGCTTAAAATCGAAACCTTCATTCGAAACCCTGATTTTTGACGTTCAAAGAACGTGCTAAAAATAACCGAGTCACGGTCGACGTTTTTCGAAACTTTTGCGGCGAATGATTAGGTTGATGATTTAGAATAGAATTTCGAAATAACGGAGTGCAGAAAACAGCAAAAGAGTGCTGAAAATCGAAACCTTCATTCGAAACCCTGATTTTTGACGTTCAAAGAACGTGCTAAAAATAACCGAGTCACGGTCGACGTTTTTAGAAACTTTTGCGGCAAATGATTAGGCTTGATGATTTAGAATAGAATTTCGAAGTAACGGAGTGCAGAAAACAGCAAAAGAGTGCTTAAAATCGAAACCTTCATTCGAAACCCTGATTTTTGACGTTCAAAGAACGTGCTAAAAATAACCGAGTCACGGTCGACGTTTTTCGAAACTTTTGCGGCGAATGATTAGGTTGATGATTTAGAATAGAATTTCGAAGTAACGGAGTGCAGAAAACAGTAAAAGAGTGCTTAAAATCGAAACCTTCATTCGAAACCCTGATTTTTGACGTTCAAAGAACGTGCTAAAAATA
>NW_019270538.1:0-217 GCF_002738365.1 Cucurbita moschata
TATGCATATTGTTCTTGGAAATTATATCCTAAATCATCAGGCGTAATAATTCCAAACAAAAGTTTCGAAGAACGTCGACCGTGAATAGGTTTTTTAAATACGTAGTTCAAACGAGCAAGTTTAGGGTTTCCAAATTAGGGTTTCGATTTAAAGCACACTATCTCTGATTTATGCATTGTGTTTCTTGGAAATTATATCCTAAATCATCAGGCGTAAT
>NW_019270538.1:449-923 GCF_002738365.1 Cucurbita moschata
TCCTAAATCATCAGGCGTAATAATTCCAAACAAAAGTTTCGAAGAACGTCGATCGTGACTCGGTTTTTTAAATACGTAATTCAAACGTCCAAGTTTAGGGTTTCCAAATTAGGGTTTCGATTTAAAGCACACTTTCTCTGATTTATGCACTGTGTTTCTTGGAAATTATATCCTAAATCATCAGGCGTAATCATTCCAAAAAAAAGTTTCGAAGAACGTCGACCCTGACTCGGTTTTTTAAATACGTAGTTCAAACGTCCAAGTTTAGGGTTTCCAAATTAGGGTTTCGATTTAAAGCACACTTTCTCTGATTTATGCACTGTGTTTCTTGGAAATTATATCCTAATTCATCAGGCGTAATCATTCCAAACAAAATTTTCGAAGAACATCGACCGTGACTCGGTTTTTTAAATACGTAGTTCAAACGTCCAAGTTTAGGGTTTCCAAATTAGGGTTTCGATTTAAAGCACACTT
>NW_019270539.1:0-923 GCF_002738365.1 Cucurbita moschata
CCCAGATTAGGGTTCGATTTTAATCTCTCTTTTACTGTTCTATGCACTCCGTTTCTTCGAAATTATATTCTAATTCAACATGCCTGATCGTTATCGACAGGAATTTTGAAAAACATCAAACGTGACTTGGTCTTTTTAGCATGTACTTCAAACGTCACAGATTAGGGTTTCCGAATTAGGGTTTCGATTTTAAGCACTCTTTTATTGTTTCATGCACACCTCATCTTAGAAATTCTATAATAATTCATTATGCCTGATCATTACCCAAAGAAATTTCAAAAAACGTTTTCCGTGACTCGGTTTGTTTTATCATGTACCTCAAACGTCACAGATTAGGGTTTCCGAATTAGGGTTTCGATTTTAAGCACTCTTTTTCTTTTTTTTACACTCCGTTTCTTCGACATTCTATTTTAAATCATCAAGCCTAATCATTCGCAACGAAAGTTTCAAAAAACGTCGACCGTGACTCAGTTTTTTAGCACGTACTTCAAACGTCCCAGATTAGGGTTCGATTTTAATCTCTCTTTTACTGTTCTATGCACTCCGTTTCTTCGAAATTATATTCTAATTCAACATGCCTGATCATTATCGACAGGAATTTTGAAAAACGTCAAACGTGACTGGGTCTTTTTAGCATGTACTTCAAACGTCACAGATTAGGGTTTCCGAATTAGGGTTTCGATTTTAAGCACTCTTTTATTGTTTCATGCACACCTCATCTTAGAAATATTATATTCTAATTCAACATGCCTGATCGTTATCGACAGGAATTTTGAAAAACGTCAAACGTGACTGAGTCTTTTTATCATGTACTTCAAACGTCACAGATTAGGGTTTCCGAATTAGGGTTTCGATTTTAAGCACTCTTTTTCTTTTTTTTACACTCCGTTTGTTCGACATTCTATTTTAAATCATCAAGCCTA
>NW_019270540.1:0-922 GCF_002738365.1 Cucurbita moschata
TGATACTAAAACGAGAAAACATCTTTTCAGATCGAGTTAACGACCCTGTCTCAATGGGCAAAAAAGTTCCTATGTTAACACCTTTGGATTTTGAGTGCAAAATGGCCCGGAAGCGAAAGTGAAAAATTTTCTTATTTTAACCATTTATATGTGTAAGATTCTTAAACTTGAGCGTTTCGTTACAGATTCGTCGAAAAACATCGAAAGAAACAAAGGTTTTTCACGTAGGCATTCGGGTGCCTCCACGAGGGTCTTTTCGTAAGGGTTGAGGTTGTGAAGTCTTTTCGACACGAGTAAATGTTTTTTTTCTTCCATATTTTAAGCTTAGGACAATCTTTAGTGGATATGGTATGATACTAAAAGGAGAAAACATCTTTTCAGATCGAGTTAACGACCCTGTCTCAATGGGCAAAAAAGTTCCTATGTTAACACCTTTGGATTTTGAGTGCAAAATGGCCCGGAAGCGAAAGTGAAAAATATTCGTATTTTAACCATTTATATGCGTAAGATTCTTAACCTTGAGCGTTTCCTTACAGAATCGTCGAAAAACATCGAAAGAAACAAAGGTTTTTCACGTAGCCATTCGGGTGCCTCCACGAGGGTCTTTTCGTAAGGGTTGAGGTTGTGAAGTCTTTTCCACACGAGTAAATGTTTTTTTTCTTCCATATTTTAAGCTTAGGACAATCTTTAGTGGATATGGTATGATACTAAAAGGAGAAAACATCTTTTCAGATCGAGTTAACGACCCTGTCTCAATGGGCAAAAAAGTTCCTATGTTAACACCTTTGGATTTTGGTGCAAAATGGCCCGGAAGCGAAAGTGAAAAATATTCGTATTTTAACCATTTATATGTGTAAGATTCTTAAACTTGAGCGTTTCCTTACAGATTCGTCGAAAAACATCGAAAGAAACAAAGGTTTTT
>NW_019270541.1:0-921 GCF_002738365.1 Cucurbita moschata
AAGTAGTATATATATCATATATCAAATTTCCCTCTCCACAAGTAGTATATCATATATCAAATTCCCTCTCCACAAGTAGTATATATATCATATATCAAATTCCCTTTACAATAAGTCCTCTCTCTATGTGCTTGTGGGACATTAGTCAGCCATAATGATATAATAATCCTCTCTCTATGTGCTTGTTCTCTCTATGTGCTTGTGGGACATTAGTCAGCCATAATGATATAATAATCCTCTCTCTATGTGCTTGTGGTGCTTGTCCTCTCTATGTGCTTGTGGGACATTAGTCAGCCATAATGATATAAGCTCTCTATGTGCTTGTGGGACATCAGTCAGCCATAATGATATAATAATCCTCTCTCTATGTGCTTGTGGGACATTAGTCAGCCATAATGATATAATAATCCTCTCTCTATATGTGCTTGTGGGACATTAGTCAGCCATAATGATATAATAAGCCATAATAATATAATAATCCTCTCTCTATATGTGCTTGTGGGACATTAGTCAGCCATAATGATATAATAATCCTCTCTCTATGTGCTTGTGGGACATTAGTCAGCCATAATGATATAATAATCCTCTCTCTATGTGCTTGTGGGACATTAGTCAGCCATAATGATATCTCTCTATGTGCTTGTGGGACATTAGTCAGCCATAATGATATAATAACCCTCTCTCTATGTGCTTGTGGGACATTAGTCAGCCATAATGATATCTCTCTATGTGCTTGTGGGACATTAGTCAGCCATAATGATATCTCTCTATGTGCTTGTGGGACATTAGTCAGCCATAATGATATAATAATCCTCTCTCTATGTGCTTGTGGGACATTAGTCAGCCATAATGATATCTTGTGGGACATTAGTCAGTCATAATGATATAATAATCCTCTCTCTATGTGCTTGTGGGACATTA
>NW_019270542.1:0-920 GCF_002738365.1 Cucurbita moschata
TCAATGGTTTTAAATAGGGTTTTAAAGCTGAGGAACAAGGGTGAGTTTTGATATTTTGTATTCTTGTCATAAAAGAGGGTAACATATAGGCTACATGGTATGTTCGTATTTCCCTCCTCTGATATGTCATTTATTAATTGAAAATGTTTATATTATTGCCCGTATATGACACATTGTAAAATATCATTTAGATCATATCTTTGTATTATCCTTTCCTTAAATAAATCGAACGTTTTCGAATGATTTCTCTCCAAGTTAGGAAAAATAAATGGTACGTTGGACATTGTGGCTTTATTAGACCTTTGACAAGGTTATTCTTCGTTAACCGAACACAACTTATGCAGTGACTAAATTCTGTTCAATCATACTTGCCTCTACTCTAGGCTAAGTCCTAATGCTCGACCTTACCTTTATTCTAGGTCAAAATTCTTCAAAAGCAATGCCGCATCTCGTATAGTTGTTTTGATTACCGATCATGACCAAAATAAGTTGTAACGACCCGAAATTTTCTACTTAATTTAAGGTCGCTAGTGTATACATACCATAAATATTGAATGCGGAAGACTTCATTTAAATTGCATAAAACATAACCTTTATCTTAAAGCACAGCCATGGACTTACGTGTTTCGAAAACATCTTTAAAACGACACAACAAAAGATCAGAAATAAAATAAATAAGCATTTAAGTTTAAAACATCCTATTCTATCTCAAGTCTAAGAAAATAACTACCACAATCCTATGCATGTGCCATGATCTCGAGTTGCGATGCCGTCGTCAGCCGTACATAAATGTCTTGCCTTAACCTGAAAAATGTAGTAGCACATGACTTGAGTATTTAAAGAAATACTCAGTAAGTGACCCCACTATTGGGGTTAAATGCAACAATCACATGCAATGAGATGATGGGACCTATCGTTTC
>NW_019270543.1:0-920 GCF_002738365.1 Cucurbita moschata
TATAGAGTAGATGAGGTAAAACTATATATAGTATAGTATCGTGGTTATATAGAGTAGATGAGGTAAAACTATATATAGTATAGTATCGTGGTTATATAGAGTAGATGAGGTAAAACTATATATAGTAAACTAAACCAAGAGTGGAAGCTCAAGACTCAGGATCGACAAGTCTGGTTGACGTTATTCAGGAACATGGAGTTAGCCCAAACCTATAATAAGGTTCTATTTAGTCAAATACCTTATAAAAACTAGTAAGGAACACTTAATCACCATCGCTAGAAGGAGGGTTTGAACCTCTGACCTTGTAGTTAATAGCCACACACTCTAGCCAACTAAGGTATTCCAACCAATTATTTAAAATGTTCTGAGCCCACCACTAGTAGCTGTTGTCTGCTTTGGCTCTTTACGTATAGCCGTCAACATCATGGTTTTAAAACGCATCACTATGGAGAGGTTTTCTAGTGTCCTCGCTGGCAGTCTACTAGGGAGAGGTTTCCACACCCTTATAAGAAATGTTTCATCTTCTCAACAACCGATTTAGAATCTCACAATCCACCCCCTTGGGGCCCAGCGTCTTCACTGGCACACCACCTGGTGACTAGCTCTGATACCATATCTCAAGCCCACCATTAACAGATATTGTCCACTTTTGTGCATTACATATCACCACCAGCCTCGCGGTTTTAAAATGCGTCTACTAGGAAGATTTTTTCACACCCTTAAAAGAAATGTTTCCTCACCCTCTCAAATCGCTAGTAGATATATTCCATTTTGGCCTGTTATGGATCGTCGTCAGCCTCACAGTCTTAAAATGCGTCTATGAGTGAGAGGTTTCCACACATTATAAGGAATGGTTCATTCCCCTCTCCAACCAATGTGGGATTTATTAAAAAGTAGTCAGGATGACCAAGTGGTCTAAG
>NW_019270544.1:0-447 GCF_002738365.1 Cucurbita moschata
ACGTGCGTGCACCCACCATCGCCTCGATCATGTCGCCCCACTTGCGTTAAATTCAATTTGTGCGCATTGCATGTCGGCTGCGATCATACCAGCACTAATGCACCGGATCCCATAAGAACTCCGCAGTCAAGCGTGCTTGGGCGAGAGTAGTACTAAGTTGGGTGACCACTTGGGAAGTCCTCGTGTTGCACCCCTTTTTTTATTTTTTTATTTCTTATTTCTTTTGCTCGTTATTTCAATTTCTCCCCGTTCTTTTCTTCCTTTCTTTACAAATGGCAACCTCCCCCGCTCATCGCGTTTCTTCTCCCCGACGTGTCTGCGCGGGCCCCGCCGACCGTTCCGAGCACGTGCGTGCACCCACCGTCGCCTCGATCATGCCGCCCCGCATGCGTTAAATGCAATTTGTGCGCATTGCATGTCGGGTGCGATCATACCAGCACTAATGCA
>NW_019270544.1:613-920 GCF_002738365.1 Cucurbita moschata
ATTTTTTTTTATTTCTTATTTCTTTTGCTCGTTATTTCAATTTCTCCCCGTTCTTTTCTTCCTTTCTTTACAAATAGCAACCTCCCCCCTCATCGCGTTTCTTTACACCAACGTGTCCGCGCGGGCCCCGCCGACCGTTCCGAGCACGTGCGTGCACCCACCGTCAGCTCGATCATGCCGCCCGCATGCGTTAAATGCAATTTGTGCGCATTGCATGTCGGGTGCGATCATACCAGCACTAATGCACCGGATCCCATCAGAACTCCGCAGTGAAGCGTGCTTGGGCGAGAGTAGTACTAAGTTGGGT
>NW_019270545.1:0-920 GCF_002738365.1 Cucurbita moschata
TTAAAATCGAAACCCTAATTCAGAAACCCTGAGTTTGGACATTCGAAGAACGTGCTAAAAAAGCCGAGTCACGGTCGAAGTTTTTCGAAACTTTAGCGGCGAATGATTAGGCTTGATGATTTAGAATAGAATTTCGAAGTAACGGAGTGCATAAAAAAGTAAAAGAGTGCTTAAAATCAAAACTCTAATTCGGAAACCCTGATTTTGGAAATCGAAGTACGTGCTAAAAAAACCAAGTCACGGTCGACGTTTTTCAAAACTTTTGAGGCGAATGATTAGGCTTGATGAGTTAGAATAGAATTCCGAAGAAACGGAGTGCAGAAAACAGTAAAAGAGTGCTTAAAATCGAAACCCTAATTCAGAAACCCTGAGTCTGGACATTCAAAGAACGTGCTAAAAAAGCCGAGTCACGGACGACGTTTTGCGAAACTTTTGTGGCGAATGATTAGGCTTGATGATTTAGAATACAATTTCGAAGTAACGGAGTGCATAAAACAGTAAAAGAGTGCTTAAAATCGAAACCCTAATTCGAAAACCCTGAGTCTGGACATTCAAAGAACGTGCTAAAAAAGCCGAGTCACGGACGACGTTTTGCGAAACTTTTGTGGCTAATGATTAGGCTTGATGATTTAGAATAGAATTTCGAAGTAACGGAGGGCAGAAAACAGTAAAAGAGTAATTAAAATCGAAACCCTAATTCAGAAACCCAGAGTTTGGACATTCGAAGAACGTGCTAAAGCCGAGTCACGGTCGACGTTTTTTGAAACTTTTGCGGCGAATGATTAGGCTAGATGATTTAGAATAGAATTTCGAAGTAACGGAGTGCAGAAAATAGTAAATGAGTGCTTAAAATCGAAACCCTAATTCGAAAACCCTGAGTCTGGACATTCAAAGAACGTGCTAAAAAAGCCGAGTCACGG
>NW_019270546.1:0-919 GCF_002738365.1 Cucurbita moschata
ACAGCCATGCAATAAATATGGAAACTTGCATGTAATATTCTCGTCGGTGTGTGTGTTTGTTTTAATTTCTTTTTTTTAATTTTCTGTCAGTTCCATGCATGTTCAAATCCCTTCTCTCTAACAGCCACAACCATTCAATTCTAACCAATTTATATCATCTCCCTTTTGAAATTTTTTTTGAATTTTTTTTGAATTTTTGGATTCTATACATTTTAGTATATTAGTGACACTCGAGTAGATAAGAGATACATGAATGAACCAACACCATATTCGAATGTGAGCGATTTTGAAGATATGATGACTAAGAAATGCTTAAAAGAATTTAAATTTACTACTTTCAGCAACGAGGTGCTCCTTTCTTTTCGTTTCGGTGACTCCTCATAGAACTTTAAGGTTGAGTGTGTTTTTGATAAGGAATCAGCCCGAAGGAAAACTATAATGCATATGATAAGGAAATCGGCCCAGGGAAAGCACTAATAAGGAATCACTTCAAGGGAAATAATTATACAAGAAATAATGGATATTGTGAATGTTTGCTGAATCCACCCCACCTAAATGGGGTAAGAGTTCTCTTATTTATAATCATTTACATAATACAGAAATACCGTAAATTACAAATAATATGGAAATAGCAATAAAATGAAAGAATAATAAATGAATGCAATATATTTGCCTTTAATAAAAGCGCAAATATGGTAACCCGTAATGTAAGGCAAATATCTATAATAAACGGTCAACTATCCTTAACACCCCCCCGCAAGCTGAGCGTCAGATTTGAACGAACGTGAAGCATGGATCTGAAAAATTCAAAGAGAGGTCGAGAAATACTCTTTGTGAAGATGTCAGCAACTTGGAGATGAGAGGGTACATATTGTGTGCGAAGTTTGCCAGCGATAACAAGTTCTCGAAGGAAATGATA
>NW_019270547.1:0-919 GCF_002738365.1 Cucurbita moschata
CACGCGTAATCATTCCAAACAAAAGTTTCGAAGAACGTCGACCGTGACTCGGTTTTTTAAATACGTAGTTCAAACGTCCAAGTTTAGGGTTTCCAAATTAGGGTTTCGATTTAAAGCACACTTTCTCAAATTTATGCACATTTTTTCTTGGAAATTATATCCTAAATCATAAGGCCTAATCATTCCAAACAAAAGTTTCGAAGAACGTCGACCGTGACTCGGTTTTTTAAATACGTAGTTCAAACGTCCAAGTTTAGGGTTTCCAAATTAGGGTTTCGATTTCAAGCACACTTTCTCTGTATTATGCACTGTGTTTCTTTGAAATTATATCCTAAATCATCAGGCCTAATCATTCCAAACAAAAGTTTCGAAGAACGTCGACCGTGACTCGGTTTTTTAAATACGTAGTTCAAACGAGCATGTTTAGGGTTTCCAAATTAGGGTTTCGATTTCAAGCACACTTTCTCTGTATTATGCACTGTGTTTCTTTGAAATTATATCCTAAATCATCAGGCCAAATCATTCCAAACAAAAGTTTCGAAGAACGTCGACCGTGACTCGGTTTTTTAAATACGTAGTTCAAACGTCCAAGTTTAGGGTTTCCAAATTAGGGTTTCGATTTAAAGCACACTTTCTCTGTATTATGCACTGTGTTTCTTTGAAATTATATCCTAAATCATCAGGCGTAATCATTCCAAACAAAAGTTTCGAAGAACGTCGACCGTGACTCGGTTTTTTAAATACGTAGTTCAAACGTCCAAGTTTAGGGTTTCCAAATTAGGGTTTCGATTCAAAGCACACTTTCTCTGTTTTAAGCACTGTGTTTCTTTGAAATTATATCCTAAATCATCAGGCGTAATCATTCCAAACAAAAGTTTCGAAGAACGTCGACCGTGACTCGGTTTTTTAAATACGTAGT
>NW_019270548.1:0-270 GCF_002738365.1 Cucurbita moschata
CGGAGTGCAAAAAACAGTAAAAGAGTGTTTAAAATCGAAACCCTAATTCGGAAACCCTTATTTTGGAAATCGAAGTACATGATAAAAAAACCGAGTCACAGTCGACGTTTTTCGAAACTTTTGCTGCTAATGATTAGGCTTGATGAGTTAGAATAGAATTCCGAAGTAACGGAGTGCAGAAAACAGTAAAAGAGTGCTTAAAATCGAAACCCTAATTCGGAAACCCTGAGTTTCGACATTCGAAGAACGTGCTAAAAAAGCCGAGTCACG
>NW_019270548.1:344-918 GCF_002738365.1 Cucurbita moschata
AGTGCAGAAAACAGTAAAGGAGTGCTTAAAATCGAAACCCTAATTCAAAAACCCTGGTTTTGGAACTTCGAGGAACATGCTAAAAAAGCCGAGTCACGGTCGTCGTTTTTCGAAACTTTTGCGGCGAATGATTTGGCTTGATGATTTAGAATAGAATTTCGAAGTAACGAAGTGCAGAAAACAGTAAAAGAGTGCTTAAAATCGAAACCCTAATTCGGAAACCCTTATTTTGGAAATCGAAGTACATGATAAAAAAACCGAGTCACGGTCGACGTTTTTCGAAACTTTTGCGGCGAATGATTTGGCTTGATGATTTAGAATAGAATTTCGAAGTAACGGAGTGCAAAAAACAGTAAAAGAGTGTTTAAAATCGAAACCCTAATTCGGAAACCCTTATTTTGGAAATCGAAGTACATGATAAAAAAACCGAGTCACGGTCGACGTTTTTCGAAACTTTTGCGGCGAATAATTAGGCTTGATGAGTTAGAATAGAATTCCGAAGTAACGGAGTGCAGAAAACAGTAAAAGAGTGCTTAAAATCGAAACCCTAATTCGGAAACCCTGAGTTTGGAAA
>NW_019270549.1:0-918 GCF_002738365.1 Cucurbita moschata
ATTCGGAAATCCTGATTGTGGACATTCGAAGAACGTGCTAAAAATGCCGAGTCACGGTCGATATTTTTTGAAACTTTTGGGGCGAATGATTAGGCTTGATGAGTTAGAATAGAATTCCGAAGTAACGGAGTGCAGAAAACAATAAAAGAGGGCTTAAAATCGAAACCCTAATTCGGAAACCCTGAGTTTGGACATTCGAAGAGATGCTTAAAAAGCCGAGTCACGGTCGACGTTTTTTGAAACTTTTGCGGCGAATGATTAGGCTTGATGATTTAGAATAAAATTCCGAAGTAACGAAGTGCAGAAAACAGTAAAGAAGTGCTTAAAATCGAAACCCTAATTCGGAAACCCTGGTTTTGGAACTTTGAATAACGTGCTAAAAAAGCCGAGTCATGGTCGACGTTTTTCGAAACTTTTGCGGCGAATGATTTGGCTTGATGATTTATAATTGAATTTCAAAGTAAGAAGTGCAGAAAACAGTAAAAGAGTGCTTAAAATCGAAACCCAAATTCGGAAACCCTGATTTTGGACATTCGAAGAACGTGCTAAAAAAGTTGAGTCACGGTCGACGTTTTTTGAAACTTTTGCGGCGAATGATTAGGCTTGATGTGTTAGAATAGAATTTCGAAGTAAGGAGTGCAGAAAACAGTAAAAGAGTGCTTAAAATCGAAACCCTAATTCGAAAACCCTGAGTTTGGACATTCGAAGAACTTGCTAAAAAGCCGAGTCACGGTCGACGTTTTTCGAAACTTTTGCGGCGAATGATTAGGCTTGATGATTTAGAATAGAATTCCGAAGTAACGAAGTGCAGAAAACAGTAAAAGATTGCTTAAAATCGAAACCCTAATTCGGAAACCCTGATTTTGGACATTCGAAGAACGTGCTAAAAAAGCCGAGTCACGGTCGACGTTTTTCGAA
>NW_019270550.1:0-918 GCF_002738365.1 Cucurbita moschata
ACCAAGTCATTTCTAGTTTACGATTGGAAGATAAAAAGCAATCCAAAAAAACAGATTGAAATGCGTCGCTCAGCGAAATCTAGAAAGATTGAACGTCGAAAGAATCGACCGTGGATACGCAGCTTCTAGCGACGAGATAGAAGCGTATTAGCAAAAAGTTGAAATGTATCACAACGTGGCAAGAATGACGGGTCAACCAGTCAACGAGGACGTGTTGTGAGACACCACTTTACTTGCTAAACCGCACACGACCCAGTCTACCCTCTGTAACTCAAACAGTACCAAAGAACTGGAGTTCGATCTGGGTGCTCAAAATCAATTTTAAATTTAATGAATCTATTTCCAAGAAGCCATTATCAAATATAATGAATCTATTTCCAAAAACAATTTTAAATTTCTTATTGATCTTGTTGAGACAACGTCTCCTGTTCCAACCCTGAGTGTTATCTCGCCGTCCGCAAGCATTCTCTAGGAGCTAGTTTCCTGGAAAAAAGAACAAATATGATTAGTGGCCCCTGAATCTAATATCCAAGTTGAGTTATCATACTCTACTAAACATATTTCTATAATGAGTAAATCATATTTACCTTGTTTTGTCTTTTCGGCTTTTTTCTCTGCAAGGTA
The DNA here is from genome assembly GCF_002738365.1 of Cucurbita moschata. NCBI lineage: Eukaryota > Viridiplantae > Streptophyta > Magnoliopsida > Cucurbitales > Cucurbitaceae > Cucurbita > Cucurbita moschata. The sequence continues at coordinate 625 of NW_019270550.1, forward strand.
TTTTTGGCAATTTCTCTTTCAGTGCCCATTTTCGTTGCAATGGAAACATTTTCCTTCTTTTTGTGTTTGCGGTTAGTAGGAATCTTATTTTTCCCCTTACCCTTCTTCTTTATCAAAACACTTTTAGAAGTTGAAGGTCCGGACTTACTTTTGGAGGACGATCCTCATAGTAATTTCTTAGAGATGAGCAGTCAAGTTATATTCTATCTTGTTCATCATCACATTTGTGCGAAATTGGAAGAAGCTCTTCGAAGAGACTCCATGATAAAACTAACTCTTCTCATCAATGACATC
>NW_019270551.1:0-292 GCF_002738365.1 Cucurbita moschata
GAAAAACGTCGACCGTGACTCGGCTTTTTTAGCACGATATTCGAATGTCCAAACTCAGGGTTTCCGAATTAAGGTTTCGATTTTAAGCACGCTTTTACTGTTTTCTGCACTCCGTTACTTGAAAATTCTAAAATAAATCATTAAGCCTAATCATTCGCCGCAAAAGTATCGAAAAACGTCGACCGTGACTCGGCTTTTTTAGCACGTTCTTCGAATGTCCAAAATCCGGGTTTCCGAATTAGGGTTTCGATTTTAATTACTCTTTTATTGTTTTCTGCACTTCGTTACTTCG
>NW_019270551.1:538-917 GCF_002738365.1 Cucurbita moschata
TTAAGCACTCTTTTACTGTTTTCTGCACTCCGTTACTTCGGAATTCTATTCTAACTTATCAAGCCTAATCATTCCCCGCAAAAGTTTCAAAAAACGTGGATCGTGACTCGGTTTTTTTAGCACGTACTACGATTTCCAAAATCAGGGTTTTCGATTAAGGGTTTCGATTTTAAGCACTCTTTCACTGTTTTCTGCTTTCCGTTATTTCGAAATTCTATTCTAAATCATCAAGCCTAATCATTCGCCGCAACCGTTTCGAAAAACGTCGACCGTGACTCGGCTTTTTTAGAACGTTCTTTGAATGTCTAAAATTAGGGTTTGATTTTAAGCACTCTTTTACTGTTTTCTGCACTCCGTTACTTCGAAATTCTATTCTAAA
>NW_019270552.1:0-917 GCF_002738365.1 Cucurbita moschata
CCGAATGGCTACGTGAAAAACCTTTGTTTCTTTCGATGTTTTTCGACGAATCTGTAAAAAAACGCTCAAGGTTAAGAATCTTACGCATATAAATTGTTAAAATACGAATATTTTTCACTTTCGCTTCAGGGCCATTTTGCACTCAAAATCCAAAGGTGTTAACATAGGAACTTTTTTGCCCATTGAGACAGGGTCGTTAACTCGATCTGAAAAGATGTTTTCTCGTTTTAGTATCATACCATATCCACTAAAGATTGTCCTAAGCTTAAAATATGGAAGAAAAGAAACATTTACTCGTGTCGAAAAGACTTCACAACCTCAACCCTTACGAAAAGACCCTCGTGGAGGCACCCGAATGGCTACGTGAAAAACCTTTGTTTCTTTCGATGTTTTTCGACGAATCTGTAAGGAAACGCTCAAGTTTAAGAATCTTACACATATAAATGGTTAAAATACGAATATTTTTCACATTCGCTTCCGGGCCATTTTGCACTCAAAATCCCAAGATGTTAACATAGGAAGTTTTTTGCCCATTGAGACAGGGTCGTTAACTCGATCTGAAAAGATGTTTTCTCGTTTTAGTATCATACCATATCCACTAAAGATTGTCCTAAGCTTAAAATATGGAAGAAAAAAAACATTTACTCTTGTCGAAAAGACTTCACAACCTCAACCCTTACGAAAAGACCCTCGTGGAGGCACCCGAATGGCTACGTGAAAAACCTTTGTTTCTTTCGATGTTTTTCGACGAATCTGTAAGGAAACGCTCAAGTTTAAGAATCTTACACACATAAATGGTTAAAATAACAATATTTTTCACTTTCGCTTCCGGGCCATTTTGCACTCAAAATCCAAAGGTGTTAACATAGGAACTTTTTTGCCCATTGAGACAGGGTCGTTAACTCGATCTGAAAAGA
>NW_019270553.1:0-289 GCF_002738365.1 Cucurbita moschata
AGAAAGTGTGCTTTAAATCGAAACCCTAATTTGGAAACCCTAAACTTGGACGTTTGAACTACGTATTTAAAAAACCGAGTCACTGTCGAAGTTCTTCGAAACTTTTGTTTTGAATTATTACGCCTCACGATTTAGGATATAATTTCAAAGAAACACAGTGCATAAAACAGAGAAAGTGTGCTTTAAATCGAAACCCTAATTTGGAAACCCTAAACTTGGACGTTTGAACTACGTATTTAAAAAACCGAGTCACTGTCGAAGTTCTTCGAAACTTTTGTTTTGAATTATT
>NW_019270553.1:566-917 GCF_002738365.1 Cucurbita moschata
GATATAATTTCAAAGAAACACAGTGCATAAAACAGATATAGTGTGCTTGAAATCGAAACCCTAATTTGGAAACCCTAAACTTGGACGTTTGATCTACGTATATAAAAAACCGAGTCACGGTCGACGTTCTTCGAAACTTTTGTTTGGAATTATTACGCGTGATGATTTAGGATATAATTTTCAAGAAACACAGTGCATAAATCAGAGAAAGTGTGCTTTAAATTGAAACCCTAATTTGGAAACCCTAAACTTGGACGTTTGAACTACGTATTTAAAAAACTGAGTCACGGTCGACGTTCTTCGAAACTTTTGTTTGGAATGATTAGGCCTTCTGATTTAGGATATAATTTC
>NW_019270554.1:0-916 GCF_002738365.1 Cucurbita moschata
CAAAAGTTTCGAAAAACGTCGACCGTGACTCGGTTATTTTTAGCACGTTCTTTGAACGTCAAAAATCAGGGTTTCGAATGAAGGTTTCGATTTTAAGCACTCTTTTGCTGTTTTCTGCACTCTGTTATTTCGAAATTCTATTCTAAATCATCAAGCCTAATCATTCGCCGCAAAAGTTTCGAAAAACGTCGACCGTGACTCGGTTATTTTTAGCACGTTCTTTGAACGTCAAAAATCAGGTTTTCGAATGAAGGTTTCGATTTTAAGCACTCTTTTGCTGTTTTCTGCACTCCGTTACTTCGAAATTCTATTCTAAATCATCAAGCCTAATCATTCGCCGCAAAAGTTTCGAAAAACGTCGACCGTGACTCGGTTATTTTTAGCACGTTCTTTGAACGTCAAAAAAATCAGGGTTTCGAATTAAGGTTTCGATTTTAAGCACTCTTTTACTGTTTTCTGCACTCCGTTACTACGAAATTCTATTCTAAATCATCAAGCCTAATCATACGCCGCAAAAGTTTCGAAAAACGTCGACCGTGACTCGGTTATTTTTAGCACGTTCTTTGAACGTCAAAAATCAGGGTTTCGAATTAAGGTTTCGATTTTAAGCACTCTTTTACTGTTTTCTGCACTCCGTTACTTCGAAATTCTATTCTAAATCATCAAGCCTAATCATTCGCCGCAAAAGTTTCGAAAAACGTCGACCGTGACTCGGTTATTTTTAGCACGTTCTTTGAACGTCAAAAATCAGGGTTTCGAATGAAGGTTTCGATTTTCAGCACTCTTTTGCTGTTTTCTGCACTCCGTTACTTCGAAATTCTATTCTAAATCATCAAGCCTAATCATTCGCCGCAAAAGTTTCGAAAAACGTCGACCGTGACTCGGTTATTTTTAGCACGTTCTTTGAACGTCAAAA
>NW_019270555.1:0-908 GCF_002738365.1 Cucurbita moschata
CTATCTACAATTATCAAACAAACCTTAGTTTTAAATGTTCATTGCAAGTCAAGAGATGACGGTTTGGGAGAACGCGTTTTGGACAAGCAAGCCCAATTCAAGTGGAGCTTCAAAATGAACTTTTGGCATACGACTTTGTTTTGGTGTCGTTTTAATGGTTTGAATGGACATGCTTCATTTGAGGATTTTGGCCCGGGAGCTAGTATTGGCTTTCTCCATGGTGTGACTTTAAAAACTGCATTTGGGCAGCGTTTGATGATAGATTTTACTTGAAAAATATCCCTTGGGGGATGTTTGAATTATACACCCTTGGAAAAAATGGAATAAAATGTCTCTCCCACAAAAACCTGTTTNTTTTTTTCTTTCTTTTAGGCTTGATTGCTCACCCCATGTAGTGTAATTCAACGGAGTGTTGTTGGGTTTTTTTAGACCTAAGATTTTGTATATTTGAAGTCTAGAGTAGTGGGAGGAATCTTTTGGGATTTTAGAATTCTTTTAATGTTAAAATTTGGTCGGGTTTCGAGCTTCTAATTGCAACGACTCATACCCAAGATTCGAAATCTGAATTTGGTACTCAATGGCCCTAGCATTCCCGTGACGATATGGTCAGGTGACTTACTCCTCTCTTCTAAGAGTAAAAACTATCAACACAAGCCAACATGTGTCCTTCTAACACGTTTTGTCCTCAATCACGAGTTTGCAACAAAAATTCTCAAAAGGTCACCTAACATAAAATTGCTCCAGTTGAATTTGGAGTTTCTATAGTTGAGCCGCCAAAAAGGAAAGTGCATGTAACGACCCTAAATTTCCACATGCTCAGTGTCGCTACTAACGTCTCATGCTCATCTATAATGCAGAAATATAACTCTTACATGAACCTAATTTATAACGTAAACTTCAAAAAAAAA
>NW_019270556.1:0-289 GCF_002738365.1 Cucurbita moschata
GAAATTATATCCTAAATCATCAGGCGTAATCATTCCAAACAAAAGTTTCGAAGAACGTCGACCGTGACTCGGTTTTTTAAATACGTAATTCAAACGTCCAAGTTTAGGGTTTCCAAATTAGGGTTTCAATTTCAAGCACACTATATCTGTTTTATGCACTGTGTTTCTTTGAAATTATATCCTAAATCATCAGGCGTAATCATTCCAAACAAAAGTTTCGAAGAACGTCGACCGTGACTCGGTTTTTTAAATACGTAATTCAAACGTCCAAGTTTAGGGTTTCCAAATT
>NW_019270556.1:626-915 GCF_002738365.1 Cucurbita moschata
TTCCAAACAAAAGTTTCGAAGAACGTCGACCGTGACTCGGTTTTTTAAATACGTAGTTCAAACGTCCAAGAGTTTAGGGTTTCCAAATTAGGGTTTCGATTTCAAGCACACTATATCTGTTTTATGCACTGTGTTTCTTTGAAATTATATGCTAAATCATCAGGCGTAATCATTCCAAACAAAAGTTTCGAAGAACGTCGACCGTGACTCAGTTTTTTAAATACGTAGTTCAAACGTCCAAGTTTATGGTTTCAAAATTAGGGTTTCGATTTCAAGCACACTATATCTG
>NW_019270557.1:0-284 GCF_002738365.1 Cucurbita moschata
CTTCGAAATTCTATTCTAAATCATCAAGCCTAATCATTCGTCGCAAAAGTTTCGAAAAATGTCGACCGTGACACGGTTTTTTAAGCACGTTCTTCGAACGTCATATATCAGGGTTCCGAATCAGGGTTTCGATTTTAAGCACTCTTTGACTGTTTTCTGCAGACCGTTGCTTCGAAATTCTATTCAAAATCATCAACCTTAATCATTCGTTGCAAAAGTTTCGAAAAACATCGACCGTGACTCGGTTTTTTTAGCTCGTTCTTCGAACGTCCAAAATCAGGGTT
>NW_019270557.1:548-914 GCF_002738365.1 Cucurbita moschata
CGATTTTAAGCACTCTTTTACTGTTTTCTGCACTCCGTTACTTCGAAATTCTATTCTAAATCATCAACCTTAATCATTTGCCGCGAAAGTTTCGAAAAACGTCGACCGTGACTCGGTTTTTTTAGCTCGTTCTTCGAACGTCCAAAATCAGAGTTACGAATTACGGTTTCGATTTTAAGCACTCATTTACTGTTTTATGCAGACCGTTACTTCGAATTTCTATTCTAAATCATCAAGCCTAATCATTCGCCCCAAAAGTTTCGAAAAACATCGATCGTGACTCGGTTTTTTAAGCACGTTCTTCGAACGTCCAAAATCAGGGTTCCGAATTAGAGTTTCGATTTTAAGCACTCTTTTACTGTTTTC
>NW_019270558.1:0-278 GCF_002738365.1 Cucurbita moschata
GTCGAAAAGACTTCACAACCTCAACCCTTACGAAAAGACCCTCGTGGAGGCACCCGAATGGCTACGTGAAAAACCTTTGTTTCTTTCGATGTTTTTCGACGAATCTGTAAGGAAACGCTCAAGTTTACGAACCTTACACATATAAATGTTTGAAATACGAATATTTTTCACTTTCGCTTCCGGGCCATTTTGCACTCAAAATCCAAAGGTGTTAACATAGGAACTTTTTTGCCCATTGAGACAGGGTCGTTAACTTCGATCTGAAAAGATGTTTTCTC
>NW_019270558.1:715-914 GCF_002738365.1 Cucurbita moschata
TGAAAAACCTTTGTTTCTTTCGATGTTTTTCGACGAATCTGTAAGGAAACGCTCAAGTTTAAGAATCTTCATCATATAAATGTTTGAAATACGAATATTTTTCACTTTCGCTTCCGGGCCATTTTGCACTCAAAATCCATAGGTGTTAACATAGGAACTTTTTTGCCCATTTTTGACAGGGTCGTTAACTCGATCTGAA
>NW_019270559.1:0-913 GCF_002738365.1 Cucurbita moschata
AACGTCCAAGTTTAGGGTTTCCAAATTAGGGTTTCGATTTAAAGCACACTTTCTCTGATTTATGCACTATGTTTCTCGGAAATTATATCCTAAATTATCAGGCGTAATCATTCCAAACAAAAGTTTCGAAGAACGTCGACCGTGACTCGGTTTTTTAAATACGTAGATCAAACGTCCAAGTTTAGGGTTTCCAAATTAGGGTTTCTATTTCAAGCACACTATATCTGTTTTATGCACTGTGTTTCTTTGAAATTATATCATAAATCATCAGGCGTAATCATTCCAAACAAAAGTTTCGAAGAACGTCGACCGTGACTCGGTTTCTTAAATACGTAGTTCAAACGTCCAAGTTTAGAGTTTCCAAATTAGGGTTTCGATTTGAAACAGACTTTGTCTTTCTTATGCACTGTGTTTCTTTGAAATTATATCATAAATCATCAGGCGTAATCATTCCGAACAAAAGTTTTTAAGAACGTCGACCGTGACTCGGTTTTTTAAATACGTAGTTCAAACGTCCAAGTTTAGGGTTTCCAAATTAGGGTTTCGATTTAAAGCACACTTTCTCTGATTTATGCACTGTGTTTCTTGGAAATTATATCCTAAATCATCAGGCGTAATCATTCCAAACAAAAGTTTCGAAGAACGTCGACCGTGACTCGGTTTTTTAAATACGTAGATCAAACGTCCAAGTTTAGGGTTTCCAAATTAGGGTTTCTATTTCAAGCACACTATATCTGTTTTATGCACTGTGTTTCTTTGAAATTATATCCTCAATCATCAGGCGTAATCATTCCAAACAAAAGTTTCGAAGAACGTCGACCGTGACTCGGTTTTTTAAATACGTAGTTCAAACGTCCAAGTTTAGGGTTTCCAAATTAGGGTTTCGATTTAAAGCACACTTTCTCTGATTTAT
>NW_019270560.1:0-913 GCF_002738365.1 Cucurbita moschata
TCCAGAAAAAAGTTTTGAAAAACGTAGATCATGACTCGATTTTTTTAGCACCTACCTCAAACGTCCCTGTTTAGGTTTTTCGAATTACGGTTCGATTTGAAGCACACTTTCTCTGTTTTATGCACTTTGTTTCTTCGAAATTATATTTTAAAACATCAAGCCTAATCCTTCCACACAAAATTTTTGAAAAACATCGACCGTGACTCGATTTTTTGAGCACTTACTATAACGTACCTGTTTAGGGTTTCCGGAATGGGGTTTCGATTTGAAGCACACTTTCTCTATTTTATGCACTTCGTTTCTTCAAAATTATATTCTAAAACATCAAGCCTAATCCTTCCACACAAAATTTTTGAAAAACATCGACCGTGACTCGATTTTTTGAGCACTTACTATAACGTACCTGTTTAGGGTTTCCGGAATGGGGTTTCGATTTGAAGCACACTTTCTCTGTTTTATGCACTTCGTTTCTTCAAAATTATATTCTAAAACATCAAGCCTAATCCTTCCACACAAAATTTTTGAAAAACATCGACCGTGACTCGGTTTTTTGAGCACGTACATCAAACGTCACAGTTTAAGGTTTTCGAATTAAGGTATCGATTTCAGCACACTTTCTCTGTATTACGCACTCTGCTTCTTCGAAATTCTATTCTAAATCATCAAGCCAAATCATTCCTCACAAAAGTTTTGAAAAACGTCAAGCGAGACTTGGTTTTTTACGCACGTACTTCAGACGAACCTTTTTAGGGTTTCCGAATTTTTTCGATTTGAAGCACACTTTCTTTTTTTTTATGCACTCCATATTTTCGAAATTCTATTCTAAATCATCAAGCCTCATAAGTACACATAAAAGTTTAGAAAAACGTCGACCATGACTCGATTTTTTTAGCACGTACTTCAAACGTCCCTA
>NW_019270561.1:0-913 GCF_002738365.1 Cucurbita moschata
TCATGAAACTTGCCCCACCAACTTTTGGAGGAAAAGGGACGGATCCTGAGGCAGCTGAATGGTGGTTGGAATGTATTGAAACAAAGTTTACATTCTACAACTGCCCAGAGAGTCATAAAGTGTTGTGCTACATATTTGTTGGAGGGACCAGCCCATTTTTGGTGGAAGTCAAAGAAGCCGAAGATGGAGGCTGGTGGGGCCCCAATCACATGGGCGGCCTTCAGACATGAGTTTTGTGAGAAATATTATCCTGCTCTAGCGAGATTGCGAAACCGAAAAGCATTTATGCAATTGGAACAGGGTAATAGGTAGTAGAGGAGTATGAGGTGGAATTCACACGATTATCCAGATTTGTTCCTCTTATGGTGGCTACTGAGGAAGAGAAGACGGATCTCTTTATTCAGGGTTTGAGGCAAGAGATACAGGGATCCGTGTCTGCCCATGCTTCTCAAGATTTTGTTACGGCTTATAATGTTGCGGTGAAGTTAGATGCTAGCACCCCGAGGAATAATCAGGGTTCTAGCAGTCAGGTACGGCCAAGTGGTAAATGAAAATTTATTCAAATATCCACGGGTTCGCAACAGCAGACGGTACCACAACGAGTTGATCGCCGGCCTTATTCAGGTGAAGGGAGGGCAGGTTGTAGTAAGTGTGGGTTAACTCATGCGGGATCTTGTAATGCTGCAGACAAGATATGTTATAACTGTGGCAAGACTGGTCATCTCGCCAGAGTATGTCGTAGTGCAAAGAACCCTAATATGATGCGCCCCGAGCGATCTGCTCCAGATGGAGGAGGGGGTCAATTGAGTGCCGGGGGACATCCTCAAGCTCGAGGTAAAAACCGATTAAAAAAAAAAAAAGTTAATTCCTTTCTGTATTCTTGCCACATTTGAGTTTGGTTTATTTTTTTTTT
>NW_019270562.1:0-244 GCF_002738365.1 Cucurbita moschata
TGAAAAACCTTTGTTTCTTTCGATGTTTTTCGACGAATCTGTAAGGAAACGCTCAAGTTTAAGAGTCTTACACATATAAATGGTGAAAATACGACTTTTTTTCACTTTCGATTCCGAGCCATTTTGCGCTCAAAATCCATAGGTGTTAACATAGGAACTTTTTTTGCCCACTGAGACAGGGTCGTTAACTCGATCTGAAAGGTTGTTTTCTCGTTTCAGTATCATACCATATCCACTAAAGATT
>NW_019270562.1:320-913 GCF_002738365.1 Cucurbita moschata
CCTTACGAAAAGACCCTCGTGGAGGCACCCGAATGACTATTTGAAAAACCTTTGTTTCTTTCGATGTTTTTCGACGAATCTATAAGGAAACTCTCAAGTTTAAGAGTCTTACACTTATAAATGGTGAAAATACGACTTTTTTTCACTTTCGATTCCGGGCCATTTTGCACTCAAAATCCATAGGTGTTAACATAGGAACTTTTTTTGCCCACTGAGACAGGGTCGTTAACTCGATCTGAAAAGTTGTTTTCTCGTTTCAGTATCATACCATATCCACTAAAGATTGTCCTAAGCTTAAAATATGGAAGAAAAAAAACATTTACTCGTGTCGAAAAGACTTCACAACCTCAACCCTTACGAAAAGACCCTCGTGGAGGCACCCGAATGACTATGTGAAAAACCTTTGTTTCTTTCGATGTTTTTCGACGAATCTGTAAGGAAACGCTCAAGTTTAAGAGTCTTACACTTATAAATGGTGAAAATACGATTTTTTTTCACTTTCGATTCCGGGCCATTTTGCACTCAAAATCCATAGGTGTTAACATAGGAACTTTTTTTGCCCACTGAGACAGGGTCGTTAACTCGATCTGAAA
>NW_019270563.1:0-912 GCF_002738365.1 Cucurbita moschata
ATATGGTATGATACTAAAACGAGAAAACATCTTTTCAGATCGAGTTAACGACCCTGTCTCAATGGGCAAAAAAGTACCTATGTTAACATCTTTGGATTTTGAGTGCAAAATGGCCCGGAAGCGAAAGTGAAAAAAATTCGTATTTTAACCATTTATATGTGTAAGATTCTTAAACTTGAGCGTTTCCTTACAGATTCGTCGAAAAACATCGAAAGAAACAAAGGTTTTTCACGTAGTGATTCAAGTGCCTCCACGAGGGTCTTTTCGTAAGGGTTGAGGTTGTGAAGTCTTTTCGACACGAGTAAATGTTTTTTTTCTTCCATATTTTAAGCTTAGGACAATCTTTAGTGCATATGGTATGATACTAAAACGAGAAAACATCTTTTCAGATCGTGTTAACGACCCTGTCTCAATGGGCAAAAAAGTTCCTATGTTAACATCTTTGGATTTTAAGTGCAAAATGGCCCGGAAGCGAAAGTGAAAAATATTCGTATTTTAACCATTTATATGTGTAAGATTCTTAAACTTGAGCGTTTCCTTACAGATTCGTCGAAAAACATCGAAAGAAACAAAGGTTTTTCACGTAGCCATTCGGGTGCCTCCACGAGGGTCTTTTCGTAAGGGTTGAGGTTGTGAAGTCTTTTCGACACGAGTAAATGTTTTTTTTCTTCCATATTTTAAGCTTAGGACAATCTTTAGTGGATATGGTATGATACTAAAACGAGAAAACATCTTTTCAGATCGAGTTAACGACCCTGTCTCAATGGGCAAAAAAGTTCCTATGTTAACACCTTTGGATTTTGAGTGCAAAATGGCCTGAAGCGAAAGTGAAAAAAATTCGTATTTTAACCATTTATATGTGTAAGATTCTTAAAATTGAGCGTTTCCTTACAGATTCGTCGAAAAACATCG
>NW_019270564.1:0-276 GCF_002738365.1 Cucurbita moschata
AGAAACAAAGGTTTTTCACGTAGCCATTCGGGTGCCTCCACGAGGGACTTTTCGTAAGGGTTGAGGTTGTGAAGTCTTTTCGTCACGGGTAAATGTTTTTTTTCTTCCATATTTTAAGCTTAGGACATTCTTACGTGAATATGGTATGATACTAAAACGAGAAAGCATCTTTTCAGATCGAGTTAACGACCCTGTCTCAATGGGCAAAAAAGTTCCTATGTTAACACCTATGGATTTTGAGTGCAAAATGGCCCGGAAGCGAAAGTGAAAAATATT
>NW_019270564.1:584-911 GCF_002738365.1 Cucurbita moschata
CTATGTTAACACCTATGGATTTTGAGTGCAAAATGGCCCGGAAGCGAAAGTGAAAAATATTCGTATTTTAACCATTTATATGTGTAAGATTCTTAAACTTGAGCGTTTCCTTACAGATTCGTCGAAAAACATCGAAAGAAACAAAGGTTTTTCACGTAGCCATCCGGGTGCCTCCACGAGGGACTTTTCGTATGGGTCTTGGTTGTGAAGTCTTTTCGACACGGGTAAATGTTTTTTTTCTTCCATATTTTAAGCTTAGGACAATCTTACGTGGATATGGTATGATACTAAAACGAGAAAGCATCTTTTCAGATCGAGTTAACGACC
>NW_019270565.1:0-911 GCF_002738365.1 Cucurbita moschata
AGAAAAAAAACATTTACTCGTGTCGAAAAGACTTCACAACCTCAACCCTTACGAAAAGACCCTCGTGGAGGAACCCGAAGGGCTACATGAAAAACCTTTGTTTCTTTCGATGTTTTTCGACGAATCTGTAAGGAAACGCTCAAGGTTAAGAATCTTACACATATAAATGGTTAAAATACGAATATTTTTCACTTTCGCTTCCGGGCCATTTTGCACTCAAAATCCAAAGGTGTTAACATAGGAACTTTTTTGCCCATTGAGACAGGGTCGTTAACTCGGTCTGAAAAGATGTTTTCTCGTTTTAGTATCATACCATATCCACTAAAGATTGTCCTAAGCTTAAAATATGGAAGAAAAAAAACATTTACTCGTGTCGAAAAGACTTCACAACCTCAACCCTTACGAATAGACCCTCGTGGAGGCATCCGAATGGCTACGTGAAAAACCTTTGTTTCTTTCGATGTTTTTCGACGAATCTGTAAGGAAACGCTCAAGGTTAAGAATCTTACACATATAAATGGTTAAAATACGAATATTTTTCACTTTCGCTTCCGGGCCATTTTGCACTCAAAATCCAAAGGTGTTAACATAGGAACTTTTTTGCCCATTGAGACAGGGTCGTTAACTCGATCTGAAAAGATGTTTTCTCGTTTTAGTATCATACCATATCCACTAAAGATTGTCCTAAGCTTAAAATATGGAAGAAAAAAAACATTTACTCGTGTCGAAAAGACTTCACAACCTCAACCCTTACGAAAAGACCCTCGTGGAGGCACTTGAATCACTACGTGAAAAACCTTTGTTTCTTTCGATGTTTTTCGACGAATCTGTAAGGAAACTCTCAAGTTTAAGACTCTTACACATATAAATGGTTAAAATACGAATATTTTTCACTTTCGCTTCCGGGCCAT
>NW_019270566.1:0-256 GCF_002738365.1 Cucurbita moschata
TTCGAAACTTTTGCGGCGAATGATTAGGCTTGATGATTTAGAATAGAATTCCGAAGTAACGAAGTGCAGAAAACAGTAAAGGAGTGCTTAAAATCGAAACCCTAATTCAAAAACCCTGGTTTTGGAATTTCGAAGAACGTGCTAAAAAAGCCGAGTCACGGTCGACGTTTTTCGAAACTTTTGTGGCGAATGATTTGGCTTGATGATTTAGAATAGAATTTCGAAGTAACGAAGTGCAGAAAACAGTAAAAGAGTG
>NW_019270566.1:602-911 GCF_002738365.1 Cucurbita moschata
AATGATTAGGCTTGATGATTTAGAATAGAATTTCGAAGTAACGGAGTGCAAAAAACAGTAAAAGAGTTTTTAAAATCGAAACCCTAATTCGGAAACCCTTATTTTGGAAATCGAAGTACATGATAAAAAAACCGAGTCACGGTCGACGTTTTTCGAAACTTTTGCGGCGAATGATTAGGCTAGATGAGTTAGAATAGAATTCCGAAGTAACGGAGTGCAGAAAACAGTAAAAGAGTGCTTAAAATCGAAACCCTAATTCGGAAACCCTGAGTTTGGAAATTCGAAGAACTTGCAAAAAAGCCGAGTCAC
>NW_019270567.1:0-910 GCF_002738365.1 Cucurbita moschata
TTTTCACATAGTCATTCGGGTGCCTCCACGAGGGTCTTTTCGTAAGGGTTGAGGTTGTGAAGTCTTTTCGACACGAGTAAATGTCTTTTTTTCTTCCATATTTTAAGCTTAGGACAATCTTTAGTGGTATGATACTAAAACGAGAAAACAACTTTTCAGATCGAGTTAACGACCCTGTCTCAATGGGCAAAAAAGTTCCTATGTTAACACCTATGGATTTTGAGTGCAAAATGGCCCGGAAGCAAAAGTGAAAAATATTCGTATTTTAACCATTTATATGTGTAAGATTCTTAAACTTGAGCGTTTCCTTACAGATTCGTCGAAAAACATCGAAAGAAACAAAGGTTTTTCACGTAGCCATTCGGGTGCCTCCACGAGGGTCTTTTCGTAAGGGTTGAGGTTGTGAAGTCTTTTCGACACGAGTAAATGTTTTTATCTTCCATATTTTAAGCTTAGGACAATATTTAGTGGATATGGTATGCTACTAAAACGAGAAAACAACTTTTCAGATCGAGTTAACGACCCTGTCTCAATGGGCAAAAAAGTTCCTATGTTAACACCTATGGATTTTGAGTGCAAAATGGCCCGGAAGCGAAAGTGAAAAATATTCGTATTTTAACCATTTATATGTGTAAGATTCTTAAACTTGAGCGTTTCCTTACAGATTCGTCGAAAAACATCGAAAGAAACAAAGGTTTTTCACGTAGCCATTCGGGTGCCTCCACGAGGGTCTTTTCGTAAGGGTTGAGGTTGTGAAGTCTTTTCGACACGAGTAAATGTTTTTATCTTCCATATTTTAAGCTTAGGACAATCTTTAGTGGATATGGTATGATACTAAAACGAGAAAACAACTTTTCAGATCGAGTTAACGACCCTGTCTCAATGGGCAAAAAAGTTCCTATGTTAACAC
>NW_019270568.1:0-277 GCF_002738365.1 Cucurbita moschata
ACCGTGACTCGGTTTTTTAAATATGTTGTTAAAACGTCCCAGTTTAGGGTTTCCAAATTAGGGTTTCGATTTAAAGCACACTTTCTCTGTTTTATGCACTGTGTTTCTTTGAAATTATATCCTAAATGATCAGGCGTAATAATTCCAATCAAAAGTTTCGAAGAACGTCGACCGTGACTCGGTTTTTTAAATACGTAGTTCGAACGAGCAAGTTTAGGGTTTCCAAATTAGGGTTTCGATTTAAAGCACACTTTCTCTGATTTATGCACTGTGTTTC
>NW_019270568.1:478-910 GCF_002738365.1 Cucurbita moschata
GTTTTTTAAATACGTAGTTCAAACGTCCCAGTTTTGGGTTTCCAAATTAGGGTTTCGATTTCAAGCACACTATATCTTTTCTATGCACTGTGTTTATTTGCAATTATATCCTAAATCATCGGGCGTAATCATTCAAAACAAAAGTTTCGAAGAACGTCGACCGTGACTCGGTTTTTTAAATACGTAGTTCAAACGTCCCAGTTTAGGGTTTCCAAATTAGGGTTTCGATTTAAAGCACACTTTCTCTGTTTTATGCACTGTGTTTCTTTGAAATTATATCCTAAATCATCAGGCGTAATAATTCAAAACAAAAGTTACGAATAACGTCGACCGTGACTCGGTTTTTTAAATACGTAGTTCGAACGAGCAAGTTTAGGGTTTTCCAAATTAGGGTTTCGAGTTAAAGCTCACTTTCTCTTTTTTATGCACTGT
>NW_019270569.1:0-909 GCF_002738365.1 Cucurbita moschata
GTAGCACTATCGAGATTTTCTTTTTTTAAATCGTGACGTGAAACTAAAAGTTAAGGGCTTCAGAAGAACTGCATGACCAAATTACGAGTACGTTATGGATATGCCTGAAGGTACATGCACCAGTGGTCTAGTGATAGAATAGTACCCTGCCACGATGTGCTGATACTAGTGCATAATGTTCAAACTTGAGTTTGTCACAAAATCGTTTATATTTATAGAATTTACGTGTAGCACTATCGAGCTTTTTCTTTTTTTAAATCGTGAGGTGAAACTAAAATGTAAGGGCTTCAGAAGAACTGCATGACCAAAATACGAGTAAGTTATGGATATGCCTGAAGGTACATGCACAAGTGGTCTAGTGGTAGAATAGTACTCTGCCACGATGTAGACCGGAATTCAATTCTCGGCTCTTGCATCTTGAAGATTAGCTATGATTATTATATTAGTGCATAATGTTCAAACTTGGGTTTGTTATAGTATATCATTTAACGAGTAGCACTATCGAGCTTTTTATTTTTTATTCGAGAGGTGAAACAAAAAGTTAAGGGCTTCATAAAAACAAAACTGCATGACCAAAATATGTGTACTTTATGGAGTACCCGTCCACGATACGGACCGGAGTTGTATTCTCGACTGGTGCATCTTGAAGATTAGCTATGATGATATTAATTAATAATGTTTAAACTTGTGTTTGTCACAATATCGTTTATATTTATAGATTTCACGAGTAGCACTATCGAGCTTTTTTTTTTTTTGAAATCGTGAGGTTAAACTAAAAGGTTAGGGATTTAGAAGAACTGCATGACCAAAATATGAGTATGTTATGGATATGCCTAAAGGAACATGCATCAGTTGTCTAGTGGTAGAATAGTACTCTGCCACGGTATAGACTAGAGTTTGATTCTCGGC
>NW_019270570.1:0-909 GCF_002738365.1 Cucurbita moschata
CACTAAAGATTGTCCTAAGCTTAAAATATGGGAGAAAAAAAACATTTACTCGTGTCGAAAAGACTTCACAAACTCAACACTTACGAAAAGACCCTCGTGGAGGAACCCGAATGACTATGTGAAAAACCTTTGTTTCTTTCGATGTTTTTCGACGAATCTGTAAGGAAACGCTCAAGTTTAAGAGTCTTACACTTATAAATGGTGAAAATACGACTTTTTTTCACTTTCGATTCCGGGCCATTTTGCACTCAAAATCCATAGGTGTTAACATAGGAACTTTTTTTGCCCACTGAGACAGGGTCGTTAACTCGATCTGAAAAGTTGTTTTCTCGTTTTAGTATCATACAATATCCACTAAAGATTGTCCTAAGCTTAAAATATGGGAGAAAAAAAACATTTACTCGTGTCGAAAAGACTTCACAAACTCAACACTTACGAAAATACCCTCGTGGAGGAACCCGAATGACTATGTGAAAAACCTTTGTTTCTTTCGATGTTTTTCGACGAATCTGTAAGGAAACGCTCAAGTTTAAGAGTCTTACACTTATAAATGGTGAAAATACGACTTTTTTTCACTTTCGATTCCGGGCCATTTTGCACTCAAAATCCATAGGTGTTAACATAGGAACTTTTTTTGCCCACTGAGACAGGGTCGTTAACTCGATCTGAAAAGTTGTTTTCTCGTTTCAGTATCATACCATATCCACTAAAGATTGTCCTAAGCTTAAAATATGGTAGAAAAAAAACATTTACTCGTGTCGAAAAGACTTCACAACCTCAAGCCTTACGAAAAGACCCTCGTGGAGGCACCCGAATGACTATGTGAAAAACATTTGTTTCTTTCGATGTTTTTCGACGAATCTGTAAGGAAACGCTCAAGTTTAAGAGTCTTACACTTATAAATGGTGA
>NW_019270571.1:0-909 GCF_002738365.1 Cucurbita moschata
ATGAGGAGGAGATGTCGCCTACAGTTTGATGCCCGAGCATCAAGCCTGTAGACCCAAGCAACCAAATCACCACTCATGCGTCGTACGCTAAAACGAGCTTGGACGACGATCGACTATTCACACCCACTGCAAGCGGGGGTTCAAAATCATCGTTCAAAGCCAAGCTCAAAACGTCGTGCGCGGTCAAGCCTTCAACCATCCTATAGCCAGCCTAAGTTAGAAGGCAACATCGCAACATTCAGTGCAAAGCAAGGCTCATGTCGCACGCTCAAAGGCACTTGACACCGCCCCACCATGCATGTTCTGCCAACACGCCACCTTCAAAACATAGGGCTGGCCCGAGGATGGCCCAATATAGCATTACCACAACGTCACACACTCAACGAGGTTCATGTCAGACACCCGAAGGCACCCAACTCCACCCCACCTTGAATGTTTTGTCATCGTACCAGCCATTAACCACCCTCAAGCCAGCCCAAGTTAGAAGCCTACATTCCATGCTCAACGAGTCTCATGTCGCACGCCCAAAGTCATTTGACACCACCCCACCAAGCATGTTCTGCCACCACACAGCCTTCAAAACATAAGGCTGGCCCAAGGAAGGGAGGCATACCACAACAATGTCCCACACTCAACGAGGTTCATGTCGCACGCCCGAAGGCACCCGGTGTCACGGTCCTACATTCTTGACCGTGCGGCGTCGTGATCTATACACGCTCACGACCAGCCTTAAGGAGAATTAAGCCCCATTATATTTTTCGCCCCAGCTTTGTGGCTTCGTCGGACTTTAGGCGAGGTTTGCCTTCGCCAATCGAACATCGCTTGTGCGGAATCCAAGCTTGTTCAACCACACACGCCGCCTGTGCGTGTATGTTCAATCATCTGCGACACATCCGACTTGCCTCTACG
>NW_019270572.1:0-489 GCF_002738365.1 Cucurbita moschata
GTGGAGTGGTCAGTTTGTTGTAATTTTTTTACTGGGAGCTAAGCAACATGAAAGAATGATACCCACAAAATTTCAGATTTTTTTGACAACTCTAGCTATTTTTTCTAATTTCTTATTATATAATATTTAAAAATTCATTAAAAAAAAATTGGTTGGTAGAAAAATTATGAAACTTGATTTCTAGATCCATTAGAATGTCCCATTAATGAATCAATCGAGTCCATGGAAAAAAACGATCTAAAACTTGAGATATATGACTGTATGACCGTTCGGAAAAATCGTATCTAGGCTTGACAGACCAAAAATGCCTCAAAATGTACTATATAGGGGGGTGACTAGTCTGCATGGGCTGGGCACGGGGGTACCCCCTATATCTTCCGCCACCCCCACGCCCCAAGCACTATGCGCCGCACGTGGGCATATGCTTGGGGCGTCCGGGTGGTGGTCGGAGGTCGAGGGCGGTTGACGGCGTGGTGCGGTGGCGGAACG
>NW_019270572.1:499-914 GCF_002738365.1 Cucurbita moschata
AATGTCACAACCTTACTATGAAGAGAGTAGGTTGTGACCCTCACGCCATGACAAGCAAAGGGGCGTCCCTCAAGAGACGCCCATCCGGCCATATGCGGGCCAACGTGGAAGAATGCCATGATGCGATCGAGGAGGACGATGCATCATCCAACACACCACCACGCAAAGTGGGCATCGAAGACATGTTGAGACACAAGCATAACAGAGACATCACCAAATTCCTTCCGGAACCTCGACTTTTGAGGTTAAGGCCCGGGGCCCTACCCGGCCCTTCAACAAGCCTATCTTAATGTCACAACCTTACTATGAAGAGAGTAGGTTGTGACCCTCACGCCATGACAAGCAAAGGGGCGTCCCTCAAGAGACGCCCATCCGGCCATATGCGGGCCAACGTGGAAGAATGCCATGATGCGAT
>NW_019270573.1:0-908 GCF_002738365.1 Cucurbita moschata
CTCAAATTTGGTGGGATAAATTGATGTCAAGTAGGAGAAGAAATCTTGAAGCACCAATTGATTCATGAGTCGAGTTCAAAGAGTCCATGAGGAAGCGTTTTGTTCCACAATATTTTCAACGGGACATGGCGCAAAAGCTTCAAGCGTTGAAACAAGGACGCAAATCTGTGGAGGATTATTACAAGGAGATGGATACATTGATGGATCGACTTGAACTCGATGAGGACATGGAGGCTCTCATGGCGCGGTTTCTTAATGGGTTAAACATAGAGATTGCAGACAAGACTGATTTACAGCCTTATTCTAATATTGAGGAGTTGTTGCACATTGCAATTAAGATCGAGAGGCAAATCCAACGAAGGTCTCAACGGTATTCTTCTAAAACTTTTCCCAATTCTACTTCTACATGGAAAAAGGATAATAAGAACATTGATTATAAGCATAGAAATCAAGAGATTAATGAGAAGCCTCAAGCTAAATTTGAGAAAGGGGAGAGTTCTAGAACAGGTAAAGAAAAAGTAGAAAAGTCTAATGTTCGAAATAGGGATTTAAAGTGTTGGAGATGTCAAGGGGTAGGACACTATAGTAGAGATTGCCCAAATGCAAGAATTATGACCATCAAGGAGGGAGAAATTGTTACGGATGACGAGGCACATGACGACATAAATGAGGAAACTGATGAGAGTGAGGAGTTTAGTGAAGAGGACCCTACACATATATCTTTGGTTACTCGACGAGCTCTAAACACCCACATTAAGGAGGACGGCCTAGACCAAAGGGCATCTTTCTTAGGTACAAGAATAACTGGAACAGAACAAGGACTCAAACTTTCACGTACATACCCTTTAGCAAGGAGTTCACTTACTTGCCTTTGTATCTCTAAATGATATGAACCAAGAGACATCAAA
>NW_019270574.1:0-916 GCF_002738365.1 Cucurbita moschata
ACGAATTAGGGTTTCGTCTCAATGCACAATTTCTCAGTTTTATGCACTATGTTTCTTCGAAATTATATTCTAAATCATCAGGCCTAATCATTCGAAATAAAAGTTTCGAAGAACGTCGACCGTGACTCGGTTTTTTGAGTACGGAGTACAAACGTCCTAGTTTAGGGTTTCCGAATTAGGGTTTCGTCCTAAAGAACAATTTCTCTGTTTTAGCACTATGTTTCTTTGAAACTATATCCTAAATCATCAGGCCTAATCATTCCAAATCAAAGTTTCGAAGAACGTCGACCGTGACTCGATTTTTTGAGTACATAGTTCAAACCTTCCAGTTTAGGGTTCCGAATTAGGGTTTCGATTTAATGCACACTTTCTCTGTTTTATTCACTTTGTTTCGTTGAAAATATATCCTAAATCATTAGGCCTAATCATTCCAAACAAACTTTTCGNAGAACGTCGAACGTGAATCTGTTTTTTGAGTACGTAGTTCAAACGTCCTAGTTTAGGGTTTTCGAATTAGGGTTTTGTCTCAAAGCACACTTTCTCTGTTTTATGCACTATGTTTCTTTGAAATTATATCCTAAATCATCAGGCCTAACCATTCCAAACAAAAGTTTCGAAGAACGTCGACCGTGACTCGGTTTTTTGAGTACGTAGTTCAAACGTCCCAGTTTAGGGTTTCCGAATTAGGGTTTCGTCTTAATGCACAATTTCTCTGTTTTATGCACTATGTTTCTTTGAAACTATATCCTAAATCATCAGGCCAAATCATTCCAAACAAAAGTTTCGAAGAACGTCGACCATGACTCGGTTTTTTGAGTACGTAGTTCAAACGTCCCAGTTTAGGGTTTCTGAATTAGAGTTTCGTCTCAATGCACAATTTCTTTGTTTTATGCACTATGTTTCTTTGAAATTATAT
>NW_019270575.1:0-424 GCF_002738365.1 Cucurbita moschata
TTTATGATATAATTTCAAAGAAACGCAGTGCATAAAACAAAGAAAGTGTGCTTGAAATCGAAACCCTAATTTGGAAACCCTAAACTTGGACGTTTGAACTACGTATTTAAAAAACCGAGTCACGGTCAACGTTCTTCGAAACTTTCGTTTGGAATGATTACGCCTGATGATTTAGGATATAATTTCAAAGAAACACAGTGCATAAAACAGAGAAAGTGTGCTTTAAATCGAAACCCTAATTTGGAAACCCTAAACTTGGACGTTCGAATTACGTATTTAAAAATTTGAGTCACGGTCGACATTCTTCGAAACTTTTGTTTGGAATGATTCGGCCTGATGATTTATGATATAATTTCAAAGAAACACAGTGCATAAAACAAAGAAAGTGTGCTTGAAATCGAAACCCTAATTTGGAAACCCTAAA
>NW_019270575.1:781-908 GCF_002738365.1 Cucurbita moschata
GTTTGAACTACGTATTTAAAAAAACGAGTCACGATCGACGTTCTTCGAAACTTTTGTTTGGAATTATTACGCCTGATGATTTAGGATATAATTTAAAAGAAACACAGTGCATAAAACAGAGAAAGTG
>NW_019270576.1:0-909 GCF_002738365.1 Cucurbita moschata
CTTAAAATCGAAACCCTAATTCGGAAACCCTGATTTTGGACATTCGAAGAACGTGCTAAAAAAGCCGAGTCACGGTCGACGTTTTTTGAAACTTTTGCGTCGAATATTAGGCTTGATAATTTAGAATAGAATTTCGAAGTAACGGATTGCAGAAAACAATAAAAGAGTAATTAAAATCGAAACCTTAATTCGGAAACCCTGATTTTGGACATTCGAAGAACGTGCTAAAAAAGCCGAGTCACGGTCGACGTTTTTCGATACTTTTGCGGAGAATGATTAGGCTTGATGATTTATTTTAGAATTTTGAAGTAACGGAGTGCAGAAAACAGTAAAAGCGTGCTTAAAATCGAAACCCTAATTCGGAAACCCTGAGTTTGGACACTCGAAGAACATGCTAAAAAGCCGAGTAACGGTCGACGTTTTTCGAAACTTTTGCGGTGAATGATTAGGCTTGATGAGTTAGAATAGAATTCCGAAGTAACGGAGTGCAGAAAACAGTAAAAGAGTGCTTAAAATCGAAACCCTAATTCGGAAACCCTGAGTTTGGACATTCGAAGAACATGCTAAAAAAGCCGAGTAACGGTCGACGTTTTTTGAAACTTTTGCGGCGAATGATTAGGCTTGATGATTTAGAATATTATTCCGAAGTAACGAAGTGCAGAAAACAGTAAAGGAGTGCTTAAAATCGAAACCCTTGTTTTGGAACTTCGAAGAACGTGCTAAAAAAGCCGAGTCACGGTCGGCGTTTTTATAAACTTTTTGCGGAGAATGATTAGGCTTGTTGATTTAGAATAGAATTCCGAAGTAACAAAGTGCAGAAAACAGTAAAGGAGTGCTTAAAATCAAACCCTAATTTTAGACATTCAAAGAACGTTCTAAAAAAGCCGAGTCACGGTCGACGTTTTTCGA
>NW_019270577.1:0-908 GCF_002738365.1 Cucurbita moschata
AATTATTTAAATTACTTCTTGAATTAAAATAAAGAAAGTCAAAATGTTGTTGTTGATAATAAGGATGGACTTTGAGCAACCCTTTGTGTCGTTGATAATATTTTAGAAAACTTTATTTAATATTTTAGAAAACTTTATTTAATATTTTAATTTCATAATTTCTCGTAGTGGGCAAAAGGTGGAACAAAAGTTCTTCTAAACTCCTTTTCGAGAGCATTGGAGAGTTAGAATCCAAAAGTTCGTCTTTTCTCGAGCCCATCTTAGCGTCTGGATAAAACTTCGACCCAGTAAAGGTTTTGAGGTTCACAAACTCGAAGTTCATCCTTTCTAGAGTTCGTCTTGAAGTTTGTGTCAAAGTTCATCTAAACTTAGATTCGTCAAAGCTTTGGAGGGCTAGAGACCCATAATTTGCTGCCTTTTGAGTTCACCAAAACCTTGACCTTAGTCTTCTGAGGGTTTTCAAATAAAAAGTTCGTCTTTTCCAGAGTTCACCTCGACATTTTGGTCAAAGTTCGTTGACACATGGGTTTGTTAGTGAAATGAATCCAACCACAGATTATTTTCATATACACGAATGAACAATTACAAGAAACAAGACAAAGAGGATTCAATAGGCCTTTATATTACTTCTTTAAAGGCTTGGCAATGTACAGGAAGATACAAAGATGTTTTAGTACAAATATATTTATAATATTAATATACAAAGTCAAGAAGAGAATATAGTGATAATAAATACCACTTGACTTTAGAAAGTGCTTCGAAGAATTCTTGTCTTTGGTAATTGAACTTCAATTTAAGACTGTTTATGTCATAGGTCTTATTTTCTTCTTTTCTTATTTAATAGCTTTTAATTTAAAGTCCTTGGTAACCGGTTAATCATTTTTTACTATTTAAAGGCATGTAATGTT
>NW_019270578.1:0-635 GCF_002738365.1 Cucurbita moschata
AGCCCTTACATTTTAGTTTCACCTCACGATTTAAAAAAAGAAAAAGCTCGATAGTGCTACTCGTAAATTCTATAAATATAAACGATTTTGTGACAAACTCAAGTTTGAACATTATGCACTAATATCAACAAATCGTGGCAGGGTACTATTCTACCAGTAGACCACTGGTGCATGTACCTTCAGGCATATCCATAACGTACTCGTAATTTGGTCATGCAGTTCTTCTGAAGCCCTTAACTTTTAGTTTCACCTCACAATTTAAAAAAAGAAAAAGCTCGATAGTGCTACTCGTAAATTCTATAAATATAAACGATTTTGTGACAAACCCAAGTTTGAACATTATGCACTAATATCAGCATTGCCAATCTTCAAGGTGCACTAGCCGAGAATCAAACTCTGGTCTATACCATGGCAGAGTACTATTCTACCACTAAACCACTGATGCATGTACCTTTAGGCATATCCATAACATACTCGTATTTTGGTCATGCAGTTATTCTGAAGCCCTCAACTTTTAGTTTAACAAAAAGCTCGATAGTGCTACTCGTGAAATCTATAAATAAAAATGATATTGTGACAAACACAAGTTTAAACATTATTAATTAATATCATCGTAGCTAATCTTCAAGATGCAC
>NW_019270578.1:789-886 GCF_002738365.1 Cucurbita moschata
GTTAAATGATATACTATAACAAACCCAAGTTTGAACATTATGCACTAATATAATAATCATAGCTAATCTTCAAGATGCAAGAGCCAACAATTGAATT
>NW_019270579.1:0-907 GCF_002738365.1 Cucurbita moschata
CCCAGATTAGGGTTCGATTTTAATCTCTCTTTTACTGTTCTATGCACTCCGTTTCTTCGAAATTATATTCTCATTCAACATGCCTGAACGTTATCGACAGGAATTTTGAAAAACGTCAAACGTGACTCGGTCTTTTTAGCATGTACTTCAAACGTCACAGATTAGGGTTTCCGAATTAGGGTTTCGATTTTAAGCACTCTTTTATTGTTTCATGCACACCTCATCTTAGAAATTCTATAATAATTCATTATGCCTGATCATTACCCAAAGAAATTTCAAAAAACGTTTTCCGTGACTCGGTTTTTTTTATCATGTACCTCAAACGTCACAGATTAGGGTTTCCGAATTAGGGTTTCGATTTTAAGCACTCTTTTTCTTTTTTTTACACTCCGTTTCTTCGACATTCTATTTTAAATCATCAAGCCTAATCATTCGCAACGAAAGTTTCAAAAAATGTCGACCGTGACTCAGTTTTTTAGCACGTACTTCAAACGTCCCAGATTAGGGTTCGATTTTAATCTCTCTTTTACTGTTCTATGCACTCCGTTTCTTCGAAATTATATTCTAATTCAACATGCCTGATCATTATCGACAGGAATTTTGAAAAACGTCAAACGTGACTGGGTCTTTTTAGCATGTACTTGAAACGTCACAGATTAGGCTTTCCGAATTAGGGTTTCGATTTTAAGCACTCTTTTTCTTTTTTTTACACTCCGTTTCTTCGACATTCTATTTTAAATCACCAAGCCTAATCATTCGCAACGAAAGTTTCAAAAAACATCGACCGTGACTCAGTTTTTTAGCACGTACTTCAAACGTCCCAGATTAGGGTTCGATTTTAACCTCTCTTTTACTGTTCTATGCACTCCGTTTCTTCGAAATTATATTCTAATTCAACATGCCTGAT
>NW_019270580.1:0-532 GCF_002738365.1 Cucurbita moschata
TTTTTCGACGAATCTGTAAGGAAACGCTCAAGTTTAAGAATCTTACACATATAAATGTTTGAAATACGAATATTTTTCACTTTCGCTTCCGGGCCATTTTGCACTCAAAATCCAAAGGTGTTAACAATAGGAACTTTTTTAACCATTTTTGACAGGGTCGTTAACTCGATCTGAAAAGATGTTTTCTCGTTTTAGCATCATACCATATCCACGTAAGATTGTCCTAAGCTTAAAATATGGAAGAAAAAAAACATTTACTCGTGTCGAAAAGACTTCACAAC
This sequence comes from Cucurbita moschata, assembly GCF_002738365.1. Lineage (NCBI taxonomy): Eukaryota > Viridiplantae > Streptophyta > Magnoliopsida > Cucurbitales > Cucurbitaceae > Cucurbita > Cucurbita moschata. The sequence goes on from NW_019270580.1 coordinate 282, forward strand.
CTCAACCCTTACGAAAAGACCCTCGTGGAGGCACCCGAATGGCTACGTGAAAAACCTTTGTTTCTTTCGATGTTTTTCGACGAATCTGTAAGGAAACGCTCAAGTTTAGGAATCTTATACATATAAATGTTTGAAATACGAATATTTTTCACTTTCGCTTCCGGGCCATTTTGCACTCAAAATCCAAAGGTGTTAACATAGGAACTTTTTTGCCCATTTTTGACAGGGTCGTTAACTCGATCTGAAAAGAT
>NW_019270580.1:703-907 GCF_002738365.1 Cucurbita moschata
ACGTGAAAAACCTTTGTTTCTTTCGATGTTTTTCGACGAATCTGTAAGGAAACGCTCAAGTTTAAGAACTTACACATATCAATGGTTCAAATGCGAATAATTTCACTTTCGCTTCCGGGCCTTTTTGCACTCAAAATCCATAGGTGTTAACATAGGAACTTTTTTGCCCATTTTTGACAGGGTCGTTAACTCGATCTGAAAAGA
>NW_019270581.1:0-259 GCF_002738365.1 Cucurbita moschata
ATTCGCCATCAAAGTTTCGAAAAACGTCGACCGTGACTTGGCTTTTTTAGCACGTTCTTCGAATGTCCAGACTCAGGGTTTCCGAATTAGGGTTACGATTTTAAGCAATCTTTTACTGTTTTCTGCACTCCGTTACTTCGAAATTCTATTCTAAATCATCAAGCCTAATATTCGACGCAAAAGTTTCAAAAAACGTCGACCGTGACTCGGCTTTTTTAGCACGTTCATCGAATGTCCAAAATCAGGGTTTCCGAATTAG
>NW_019270581.1:491-907 GCF_002738365.1 Cucurbita moschata
GGAATTCTATTCTAACTCATCAAGCCTAATCATTCGCCTCAAAAGTTTTGAAAAACGTCGACCGTGACTTGGTTTTTTTAGCACGTACTTCGATTTCCAAAATCAGGGTTTCCGCATTAGGGTTTCGATTTTAAGCACTCTTTTACTGTTTTCTGCACTTCGTTACTTCGGAATTCTATTCTAAATAATCAAGCCTAGTCATTCGCCGCTAAAGTTTCGTAAACGTCGACCGTGACTCGGCTTTTTTAGCACGTTCTTCGAATGTCCAAACTCAGTGTTTCTCAATTAGGGTTTCGATTTTAAGCACTCTTTTATTGTTTTCTGCACTCCGTTACTTCAGAATTCTAATCTAACTCATCAAGCCTAATCCTTCGACGCAAAAGTTTCAAAAAACGTCGACCGTGACTCGGCTTTTT
>NW_019270582.1:0-905 GCF_002738365.1 Cucurbita moschata
TATCTTGGTTTCTAGAACCATGCTGCCTAGACCATGCGAAAGAGTAAGACGAGGAAGGGGACGACCTCTTATAAGAGATAGAGGACGAGGTGAGGCTGAAGAGAGCCCACCTCGAGAGGGATCAGAGACAGGGTTTGAATTAGAACCCTTATTGTATGTATGGTCGGCAAGCAGCCCTGAGAGGGTAAACGTAGTAGCTAAGGATAGAGTAAAGAATGACCAAGCAATAGTAGCCGACCAAACTCTAAGCGTAGTCCTAATAGTAGTAAAGATGACCGACTTCGACGTAGTACTAGGCATGGATTGACTAGTTGCAACCCATGCTATTATAGAATGTTGCAAAAAAAAAAAGGTGATATTCTCACCATCGGTGGGACCTAGCTTTAAATTTAAATGCACAAGTACTAGGACTACCTCAAATGTAGTCTCGATGATAAAACCAAAGAGATTAGTCCAACAAGGCGATTGAACTATATTAGTAGGTGTTGTAGACGTAAGAGGAAAAGAAAAGACTCTTGAAAACTTGCCAATAGTAAAGGAGTTCTCAGATGTATTTCTAGACGACCTACCTGGAATACCCCTTCCCGAGCGGTCGACCTCGTCATCGAACTCGAGCTGGGAACTGGGCCTATTTCTAAAGCACCCTATTGCATGACGCTAACAGAGTTGAAGGAACTCAAGGCGCAATTATAAGACTTACGGGATAAATGGTTCATTCGACCTAGCATAATACCCTTAGCTGCGCTAGTGTTGGTTCAGAAGAAAGATGGATCGATACGTTTGTGCATCGATTATAGAGAGTTAAATAAGAGAACCATAAAGAACAAATACCCTCTGCCTAGAATAGAAGACTTATTCGATCAACTAAGAGAAGCAACGATATTTTCTAAGATAGATCTACGATC
>NW_019270583.1:0-258 GCF_002738365.1 Cucurbita moschata
CGAAACTGTTGCGGCGAATGATTAGGCTTGATGATTTAGAATAAAATTTCGAAGTAACGGAGCGCAGAAAACAGTAAAAGAGTGCTTAAAATCGAAACCCTTAATGGAAAACCCTAATTTTGGAAATTGTAGTACGTGCTAAAAAAACAGAGTCACGATCCACGTTTTTTGAAACTTTTGCGGGGAATGATTAGGCTTGATAAGTTAGAATAGAATTCCGAAGTAACGGAGTGCAGAAAACAGTAAAAGAGTGCTTAA
>NW_019270583.1:636-904 GCF_002738365.1 Cucurbita moschata
CTGATTTTGGACATTCGAAGAACGTGCTAAAAAAGCCGAGTCACGGTCGACGTTTTTTGATACTTTTGCGGCGAATGATTAGGCTTGGTGATTTATTTTAGAATTTCGAAGTAACGGAGTGCAGAAAACAGTAAAAGAGTTCTTAAAATCGAAACCCTTAATGGAAAACCCTGATTTTGGAAATCGTAGTACGTGCTAAAAAAACAGAGTCACGATCCACGTTTTTTGAAACTTTTGCGGGGAATGATTAGGCTTGATAAGTTAGAAT
>NW_019270584.1:0-904 GCF_002738365.1 Cucurbita moschata
TGTGGGGGCAGATGTCACAGTCATGATTGCCCAAGGCGTGTTGCCTGTGGTTGCATGTTGCATGTCTCAACAATTCTTGTAAACGATTTGTTTTTCAAGGCGGTTATTTGGGCAATGTTATTGTTTACCGATTATTTGGGTGACACGCTTTGAGCGATCATGACCGTCACAATTGGCTAAGACATTTGTTGTCCAAGAGACTCCTCATTTTGAGGTCATGATTGGCTAAGACATTTAAAGAAGTTTTACCTAGGGCAACTTCTATCACATTCCTCTTCTCGCTCTCTGAAACTTCCTTAAATGTTATTGTTCACTGGTTATTTGGGGGCATCTGCCTTAAAAGGATTGTGACGACAGATGACCTAGGTAAAACTTCTATTGGGAGATCAGTGCAACAGAGAATCTGTGTCCCTTTCCTAAAACCTTCAGCCGACAACATTACAAAGAGTTCCTAGAAAAAATATCACATAGAAATTCTGCAATAGAAAGTGGTACCCTCGTCTTCTTTTACAAAACTTTCTCAAGTCCTCATGGAATGATTTGAAAGTGGTACCCTCATCTTCTTTTATAAGACTACCTCGGCCTTCATGGAATTATTATGCTATGTTGATTCTTAGAGAAGGGAGTAGGAGTAAGAGTAGATGACTCTTTATGGTCCAAGTCTCGAAAAAGTAAGTGTTTATGTCAAGAAAGGAGAGGAATCCTCTTNGAATCCTCTTAGTTTCCAAGATTTGAAGAGAATCATACATACACAAATTTCCTTTGTTTGTTTATTCGGGTTGTTTTCTCTCTTTAATTAACATGTTATAAGATACTTGTAAATTATAATTAAATATAGCATCCTTTTTTTTTTTTCTTTTTTTCTTTCCAAATATCCTTCTAAATTACTTCTTGGTTCATGGTT
>NW_019270585.1:0-904 GCF_002738365.1 Cucurbita moschata
GAAGTGAATATTTACACAGTTGAAGGAGAAAATGAAGTTGCAAGCATCATTACATGAGTTGTTAGAAAACTTTATTTATTTTTTATTTCATAAAGTTTGTAATGGTAGAATTGTCAAATTGACTTCGATCTTTTTTTAGATTTAAGGGGATCGAGATTAAATCCCAGCCACTAACTTTTTTTTGTGGGAGACTATAAATACCCACAAATTATTATGTAAAAATCAGATTTGTGAGGAATGAAATTGATCTCTCAAGTTGAGAAGTTCCCCTTCGAAATCCGAGCATCGCGTGTGAGCCATGCAGTCACGCTTTGACATTGTGTGGTTGAGTGAAATTCTCAACCTTCTACTTATTTTTGGGATTTCTTTTCTCCTTGTAATTTATTCTTGTACGGAATGTATTAAGCACATGGATTTATTAATTACGGTGAACTTTTGTATAAAACGAAGTAAACACAAATGGAGTAACATGAGATAGAAGTAAACATAGTAATAAAAAGAAACTACATAAACTTAAAGGAAGTGAATCCCATTTTAGAATATAAATATTGTTCAATTGTAGCAAAGAAGTAGTTTTGAAAACTAGCCACTCCATATCAATCTATGTTTGGAAAACTAAAATAAAGAAAAAATAAATAAATAAAAATATTTTTCAAAAACTTAATTGGGTGTGAAATTTTGCTTAAAATTCAAATGTTTTCATTTCTTTTTTTTTTATAAAAGGATAAAACACATAATTTTGAAATAAAACAAAAAAATAAAATAGTTATCGAATGAGCCTAATTTTTAACATATCTATCCCAAAGGGATGCATGGGCTCTAGTGGCAATGCTGCTTCAACTGTGTGATAGACCATGTGAAGTTAACATGACAATAATAGCAGGTTCTAAAGCACAAAAATATG
>NW_019270586.1:0-904 GCF_002738365.1 Cucurbita moschata
TTATATATTTTTAGATATAATTTAAGATTACCTATTTAATAAAACTCCATCCAAACTTCTACTCATAAATTTAATTATTGTTTGTATACAATTGTTAATATGTAAGAAAATACACGTACGAAATGTTTATACTATTGGTAGTACATTAGTCTCGGTTGTTTGACTAAAACAATGCAACCATTGTCGAAACGAAAGAATTTGATTCGAAGCTATCTCCTAATAGAGGGAGGCTCAATTAGACTTTGTTGTAAGATTTGACCCTATCAATTTGAATAGCGTAACTATCTATAAAAGTGTTCCAAAGTGAGTCGTGGAGAAGATTTGCCTTAAAATCTAGTTCCAATTAAGGATGTCAATGATGAAGAGAGGTTTGCAATTGTGAAGAAGTTCCGTCATATGCATGGGACGCTACGGCCATCCAATAAGCTCTTGTAGTATTATCTCTTTTAAGGAATTCATTATCTCTTTTAAGGAATTCATCAAATTCCCTTTACAATAAGTCCTCTCTCTATGTGTTTGTGGGACATTACCTATAAGTGGGATGGCAATTCATTATCTCTTTTAAGGAATTCATCAAATTCCCTTCATCAAATTCCCTTTACAATAAGTCCTCTCTCTATGTGTTTGTGGGACATTACCTATAAGTGGGACATTACCTATAAGTACCTATAAGTGGGACATTACCTATAAGTACCTATAAGTGGGACATTACCTATAAGTTCTCTCTCTGGGACATTACTCAAGCGAATTCCCTTTACAATAAGTCCTCTCTCTATGTACTCGATATAATAATCCTTATATAAGTATCTTTTCTTTTTCTCTCGTACCCACCTTATACATAACACGTTAAATTAATTCATACTTAAAAAAATAATTTCTCCCTTTTGGAGATGCGGGGTATTGA
>NW_019270587.1:0-289 GCF_002738365.1 Cucurbita moschata
CTGTGTTTCTTTGAAATTATATCATAAATCATCAGGCGTAATCATTCCAAACAAAAGTTTCGAAGAACGTCGACCGTGACTCGGTTTTTTAAATACGTAGTTCAAACGTCCAAGTTTAGGGTTTCCAGATTACGGTTTCGATTTCAAGCACACTATATCTGTTTTATGCACTGTGTTTCTTTGAAATTATATCATAAATCATCAGGCGTAATCATTCCAAACAAAAGTTTCGAAGAACGTCGACCGTGACTCGGTTTTTTAAATACGTAGTTCAAACGTCCAAGTTTAG
>NW_019270587.1:689-903 GCF_002738365.1 Cucurbita moschata
CAAACAAAAGTTTCGAAGAACGTCGACCGTGACTCGGTTTATTAAATACGTAGTTCAAACGTCCAAGATTAGGGTTTCCAAATTACAGTTTCGATTTAAAGCACACTTTCTCTGTTTTATGCACTGTGTTTCTTTGAAATTATATCCTAAATCATCAGGCGTAATCATTCCAAACAAAAGTTTCGAAGAACGTCGACCGTGACTCGGTTTTTTA
>NW_019270588.1:0-292 GCF_002738365.1 Cucurbita moschata
AGTTTTTTTAGCACGTACTTCAAACGTCCCAGATTAGGGTTCGATTTTAATCTCTCTTTTACTATTCTATGCACTCCGTTTCTTCGAAATTATATTCTAATTCAATATGCCTGATCAATATCGACAGGAATTTTGAAAAACGTCAAACGTGACTGGGTCTTTTTAGCATGTACTTCAAACTTCACAGATTAGTGTTTCCGAATTAGGGTTTCGATTTTAAGCACTCTTTTATTGTTTCATGCACACCTCTTCTTAGAAATTCTAAAATAATTCATTATAACTGATCATTACC
>NW_019270588.1:672-903 GCF_002738365.1 Cucurbita moschata
CTCTTTTATTCTTTCATGCACACCTTTTCCTAGAAATTCTATAATAATTCATTATGCCTGATCATTACCTGTAGAAATTTCGAAAAACGTTGACCGTGACTCGGTTTTTTTTTATCATGTACTTCAAACGTCACAAATTAGGGTTTCCGACTTAGGGTTTCGATTTTAAGCACTCTTTTACTGTTTTTTACACTCCGTTACTTCGACATTCTATTTTAAATCATCAAGCCT
>NW_019270589.1:0-427 GCF_002738365.1 Cucurbita moschata
TATACCCAAAAGTGACAGTTATCTCCCATCATGTGGTGTGCGACAATGCCCCTATTCCTCTTTGATGTGGGATGCCATACACTATGTATCATGATTAGGAGGATAAGGAGGACCTCCTATTTTCCTCACTTAGTTGAAATGCACTGCATCAGAATTGACTAGAAAGATGACACGACCATGATAGCCCCACTCATGTGGTCACAGGAAGAGAACTAAAGGTTAATTTATGGAAAAGTTTTTAGGATGAGAAGGCAACATGTAAAAATATAAGCTCTAAGTGCCAAGCCCATGAAAACTCAATAAGAGATAACATCCTAACTTAAGGTTGTCATTAAGAGCCTATAAGTACGTTACTTAATAACTTTTTACTCACTTCATGTTTACATTGTTTTTCGGTAACTAGGAGTTGGTCATGGATGGGAGCAAA
>NW_019270589.1:535-903 GCF_002738365.1 Cucurbita moschata
TTTATATAAAATTTGGATCAACCAAGAGATAAGCGTAAAAGTAGATAACCTCTTAAAATCAAAGATCTAGAAGAAAGATTTGAAACCTTGTTCTAAATTGAGTCACTTCACAATTCAACTTAATCATGAATCAGTCGATGCAATCTACCATATGAATTGCATGAAACTGAGAAATGACAAAGAGGATACTAAAATTTCTTAAGTTAAAGTCTTGAACTTGAGTGATTACTTTTATTCAAAATCTACTTTTATAGTTTCTCCACAAAAGAAACTTTTGACTCTTCAAATGCCAACTAAATAAGTTAGTGGCCATGATTGGTAAGTTACTCCATTATCGTTTAAATCTCCACGAAAAAAAAAAAAAAAAC
>NW_019270590.1:0-310 GCF_002738365.1 Cucurbita moschata
TAATCATTTCCCACAAAAGTTTCGAAAAACGTCGACCGTGACTCGGTTTTTTTGAGCTCGAACTCCAAACCTCCCAGTTTAGGGTTTCGGTTTGAAGTAGTTTTTCTCTTTTTTATAAATTCCATTATTTAAAAATTCTATTCTAAATCATCAGGATTAATCATTTCCCACAAAAGTTTCGAAAAACGTCGACCGTGACTCTGTTTTTTGATCACGTCCTTCAAATGTCCCAGTGTAGCGTTTCCGAATAATGGTTTCGATTTGAAGCACTTTTTCTCCATTTTATGCACTCCATTTCTTCAGAAATCTA
>NW_019270590.1:690-903 GCF_002738365.1 Cucurbita moschata
AGTTTAGGGTTTCGGTTTGAAGTAGTTTTTCTCTTTTTTATAAACTCCATTTCTTCAAAATTCTATTCGAAATCATCAAGACTAACCATTTCCCATAAAAGTTTTGAAAAACGTCGACCGTGACTCGGTTTTTTGATCACGTCCTTCCAACGTCCCAGTGTAGCATTTCCGAATAATGGTTTCGATTTGAAGCACTTTTTCTCCATTTTATGC
>NW_019270591.1:0-902 GCF_002738365.1 Cucurbita moschata
ATATTATACTTTCAATGGTTGAACCTTTTTTTTATTAAAAAAAACTATCGATTATATAAATTTAGATATATATATATATATAAGATGGTGTTGTTGAAAATTTGGCATCATGCAACACCCTTATTTATCTAAATCATTGGACTTCTACTCGCAATAGACCACTAGAGGTTCTCCTTCCTTATAATTAAGAATAGTCACTTTCCAAGGTGACCAACACATAGAGGCAATTAAACAACAAATCACCTTCTTTATAATAGAAGACTGGAGAGATAAACAAGTGAAGACATTAAAAGTTGATGCAAAAGTAAACAACAAATCACATAGAGACAATTCATAGCATTCATTTTTTATGTGTTTAGAATCAGTAACGACCTTAGATTCTTATTTAACCTAAAGTCACTATTGTATACATATCATAAACATTTTATGGGAAAATACTATATTCAAAACTTTATCAAAAAATTTTGTGGTGGACTTACGTGATTTGTAGAAGGTCTATAAAATAAAATACAAAAAATTGAAATAACATAAAGTAAAACGGCCCTAGACTAACCTACATGCTACAAAATTAAATGCATACCAACTTTTACTAATGTATAGTCTACGAAATTAAAATTTTGCGAACTCCCCTATGCATGTGTCATGGTTTCCTGAGTTGCAATTCCACTGTCAGTCGTACAAGGGAGCCTTGCATTTTCCTGAAAAAATAAGAGTAGCACACGACTTGAGTATTTTGATAAATACTTAGTAAGTGGCCCGCTATTGGGGATAGATACAAGCACGTACAATCATGAGTGGGACCTTTCATATTAGTCTATGTTTCTTAGGCAACTATCCTAAGCCAGTTAATTTGATGTGTATTTAATGTTCTACTCATGATCTACACGTACGAGTACAAACCC
>NW_019270592.1:0-270 GCF_002738365.1 Cucurbita moschata
ACCGCGTGAGGCTGGTTTCACAGAGCAGCGTAACCTTCTGCTCTTGTCGGTGGAAGGATAGCGGGTCGATTCTCCTAGGCCCAATATAAACCTCTTGGTAGTCCTCAGCCTGACATCCACTTTTTTAATTTTTTTACATACATTTTTTGTCGCTTGGACTATGGACATCGAGCTAGCCACTTGTTTTGAATGAATGTATTTAACTATTTTATCGGTAAATATGATAGATTTCTCCATTACAACAATCCCACATTGATAGATTTAAAATTG
>NW_019270592.1:586-902 GCF_002738365.1 Cucurbita moschata
AATATGATAGATTTCTCCATTACAACAATCCCACATTGATAGATTTAAAATTGGATGTTGTCTTCATAAAGTAGTCATTGTCTTAAGGAAATCGCCGAGCTTGGTAATGTAAGCTTGAATCCCATATGGGGGCAACAAAGTGGTTGGAGGTTGGCTCTTCCCATTGGTTAGGGTTGTTGGAGTTGTTCTTCGGCCTGTCCATTCCAAGCAGGGAGTTTGGCTATGGGCTTTGGGCGTAGACCTAGTGTCCATGGCCCTTAGAGTGAAGGAAACCGCGTGAGGCTGGTTTCACAAAGCAGTGTAACCTCTGCTCTTG
>NW_019270593.1:0-902 GCF_002738365.1 Cucurbita moschata
CACTCCACTATAGCCTAGTAGTTGCACTCCCCTCACTATAGATATATTTCTGTCCATTTGATATAACCATGATTAGTAAGTCGATCCTTCACATGTTGGTCGTACAATATCTAGTATCTTTCCTAAAGCCTCTACTAAAATACATATACGATGGGCTCGTACAATTATTGAGCTTGACTCTATTGGGCCAGTGATGATATTTTAACACTCCCCCTCAGCACTAGTCCTCAATCGCGGTACCATGTTAAGCTGACAGAGAAAACTCTCATGTTTGCCCGTATTCGGCTCTTTTGTAAACAAGTCTGCCACTTGGTCATCTGTCTTGATCTGCTACATCTCGATTTCTTCCTTTAGGACCTTCTCTCTAATGAAATGGTACTGCACCTCCACGTGCTTTGATCTCGCAATTTTCTGCTAGGCGAATCGCAGATTGGTTTTCGCAATGAAGTGATATTGGATACTCAATTTTTTGGTGCAAATCTTCCATCAAGAGTTTCAGCCATGTACTTTCTTGAATTGCTCCAGCCGTTGCTCTATACTTTGCTTCTGTAGTTGATAATGATACTGTTGGTTGTCTCTTGCTACACCAAGAAATTGTTTCCGAACCAAACTTGAACACATACCTAGTGGTTGACCTCCGAGTATCCTGGTCTCATGCATAGTCAGCATCACATTATCCAACTAGCTTGCAGTCTTTGTTTCTTTTGTACAAAAGACCATAGTCGATTTTACCTTTGACATATCTCAAGATCCGTCGAGTTGCATCCAAATGAGACTTCTTTGGACTTTGCATGTACCGACTCATAACCCCAACCGCAGAAGAAATATCAGGCCGAGTTAAAGTTAGGTAGAGTGCATTTTAAGCACTCTACATAGAACACCATTTTAACTACTGTTTATCT
>NW_019270594.1:0-378 GCF_002738365.1 Cucurbita moschata
CCTCCCGTGCCTATGCCGAGTCATTTACGGATACCGTACCGGATAGCGGGTGTATGTAGCAACCTCCAACACGCGGGCTAGGGCGCAATACCGGCACACCCGTGCTGTCCGGTACTGTCCTTCAAAACCCCATTTCAAAGGAAGTCGCCCCGAGACACTCGTCTCGGCACGCTCGCCCACACTGTGACACACGTATGTGCCACAGGGTAGCTCACTTAGGCCACAGGGCCCAGGGGTGGTGGAGAGCTAACACCATGGTACCCCCTATAGTACATTTTGAGCCATTTTCATTCTACCAGGAGTAGACATGATTTTTGTGAGGTGTCATACGGTGTCGTGCATTGTCCGTCCCATGTCCGATTGACACCAAACTTGGCG
>NW_019270594.1:646-901 GCF_002738365.1 Cucurbita moschata
TCGATCGCATCATGGCGTTCTTCTACGTTGGCCCGCATATGGCCGGATGGGCGTCTCTTGAGGGACGCCCCTTCGCTTGTCATGGCGTGAGGGTCACAACCTACTCTCTTCATAGTAAGGTTGTGACAGCTAGCATGCGTGCCCTTGGAGTGGGCATGTAGGCAAGGGTGTGAACATGGACTTGTAGTTGTGCTTGCGTTGGGTAGGTGTTGGTGGGCATGATGTGCGCACAAGGGTGATAGGGGCGTTGCTGCG
>NW_019270595.1:0-901 GCF_002738365.1 Cucurbita moschata
GTTTTATGCACTGTGTTTCTTTGAAATTATATCATAAATATTCAGGCGTAATCATTCCAAACAAAAGTTTCGAAGAACGTCTACCGTGACTCGGTTTTTTAAACACGTAGTTCAAACGTCCAAGTTTAGGGTTTCCAAATTACGGTTTCGATTTAAAGCACACTTTCTCTGTTTTATGCACTGTGTTTCTTGGAAATTATATCCTAAATCATAAGGCCTAATCATTCCAAACAAAAGTTTCGAAGAACGTCGACCGTGACTCGGTTTTTTAAATACGTAGTTCAAACGTCCAAGTTTAGGGTCTCCAAATTAGGGTTTCAATTTAAAGCACACTTTCTCTGTTTATTGCACTGTGTTTCTTTTAAATTATATCATAAATCATCAGGCGTAATCATTCCAAACAAAAGTTTCGAAGAACGTCGACCGTGACTCGGTTTATTAAATACGTAGTTCAAACGTCCAAGTTTAGTGTTTCCAAATTAGGGTTTCGATTTAAAGCACACTTTCTCTGTTTTATGCACTGTGTTTCTTTGAAATTATATCCTAAATCATAAGGCCTAATCATTCCAAACAAAAGTTTCGAAGAACGTCGACCGTGACTCGGTTTTTTAAATACGTAGTTCAAACGTCCAAGTTTAGGGTTTCCAAATTAGGGTTTCGATTTAAAGCACACTTTCTCTGATTTATGCACATTGTTTCTTGGAAATTATATCCTAAATCATAAGGCCTAATCATTCCAAACAAAAGTTTCGAAGAACGTCGACCGTGACTCGATTTTTTAAACACGTAGTTCAAACGTCCTAGTTTAGGGTTTCCAAATTAAGGTTTCGAGTTAAAGCACACTTTCTCTGTTTCATGCACTGTGTTTCTTTGAAATTATATCCTAAATCATCAGGCCTAA
>NW_019270596.1:0-901 GCF_002738365.1 Cucurbita moschata
AAATTTTAAAATAAATAAATATTATTGTTCGTGATTTTTCTTGTTTATAGCTCCCAATTCTATTTATTGTTTATCTTATTCTTGAGATATTGTATTGTGAGAAAATTGTAAATTTATTACTTCAGCGAGTTGTGTGTGTTTCTATAAAATTTCAGACAATTGTACCGGTTTGATCCTGAGTCGTGGCAAAGGATTAAATTTGCTCTTGAACTCGTAAAAAGAGCAGTGTACTGGTTTGATCCTGAGCCGTAGAAAGGATTGAGTTTGTTCTTGCACTCGTAAAAGAAGCGGTGTAGCGGTTGAAAGCCTCCATTGTTGCTCTGTCCAAAGCTTCCAATTCTATTTCTTGTTTATAGCTTCCAATTCTATTTATTGTTTATCTTATTCTTGAGAGAGATGTCTATTGTATTGTGAGAAAATTGTAAATTTATTACTCTAGAGAGTTGTGTGTGTTTCTATAAGATTGCAGACAATTGTACCCGTTTGATCCTGAGTCGTGGCAAAGGATTGAGTTTGCTCTTGAACTCGTAAAAGAAGCGGTGTAGCGGTTGGGCTCGGGCTCTGATCAAGAGGCACTTGGGGAGTGAAGTAGGTCGAGTTTGACCGAACCACTGTAAAACTAGTGTGTTATATTTTCTAACCCTTTTCCTATTATTGATATTCCTATTATTGATATATTTTCTAACCCTTAGGCCTAGGCATTAAGTTCGTATGGTGTTATATTTTCTAAGCCTTTTCCTATTATTGATATATTTTCACCCATAGGCCTAGGCCTATGGTGTTATATTTTCTAACCCTTTTCCTATTATTGATATATTTTCACCCTTAGGCCTAGGCCTGTAGAATTTGTCTTGGAGAATAAAGCCTTGGGATGGGATATATTTTCACCCTTAGGCCTAGG
>NW_019270597.1:0-900 GCF_002738365.1 Cucurbita moschata
ATGATATGATATGAACGATATACGATATGTGAAATGATATGAAAAACGATATGATATGTATGGAACGCTAGCGGGATTGTATTAAATGATAATGAAATGAAAAAATATTGGGACTTCATGCATTATGCTCATGCATTGGGGGATACCTCTATTCCATCACGAGCGTACGGACACGTACACCACTAGACAGATGAAGTATTATTATATTTTATATAATGCTGTCATGACGATTACTAATTCTAATGGGTGTCCGGCATAAGGAGCTACCAGAGTAGGCTCGCCCGACAAGAAAAGGGGTCCAGCGGTGTGCAAACTGCCCAATGAGCTTGTACTTGCACGTATGGGTTGTGTGTAGAGTATATGGCACACATCTAGGCTGCCCATTAGGATAGTATCATGGGAAAAAAGGCTGATATGATAGGTCCCGTCATTGCATTCGCATGTTTTTTTACATTTAACCCCAATAATGGGGTCACTTCCTGAGTATTTCTCAAAATATTCAAGCCACGTGTTACCCCTATTTCAGGTTAAGGCAAGGCATTTCTGTACGGCTGACGACGACATCGCAATTCGAGACCATGGCACATGCAAGGGGTAGTTGTATTATTTTCTTAGACTTACGCTAGAATAGGATGCTTTTAATTTAAACGTTTATTTATTTTATTTATTCTTTTGTTGTGTCGTTTTTAAAAGTGTTTTCAAAACACGTAAGAACATGGCTGTGTTTTAAAATGAAGATGTCGTTTTATGAAAGTTTAAATAAAGTATTTCCGCATTCAATGTTCATGATATATATACAGTGACGACCTTAAATTAAGTAGAAAATTTCGGGTCACTGATTACTTCCGAAGTATTTTTCAAAATTCATTCTATCATTAAATAAAATTTATGACAAGGACA
>NW_019270598.1:0-900 GCF_002738365.1 Cucurbita moschata
TATAGGTATCTTTCCATTTATTGTTATTTTCATTTATTACTATTTCCATATCCTTGTAATTTATTTGATTATAAATAAGATAACTTTCACACCATTTAGGTGTGGTGGATTAAGCAAACATTCACAATGGCACTATTGAAGAACCGTCTCAAGATGCAAATTCAACCGAATTTGAACTCTAGAATCAGTGCAACAATATGATATTATCTTGGTTAACTCATTCAGTTGAAGTAGATATCACTGATGAAATTATTCACGCCAAGACAGCTCATCAAGTGTGGGTTGATCTTCACGATCAATTCTCACAAAAGAATGCTCCAGCAATTTTTTAGATACAAAAGTCGATGACAATGATGTCACAGGGAACCATGGCACTCTCAGCATATTTCACCAAGGTCAAAGCACTTTGGGATGAATTGGAAGCGTACCGCATGTTGAACACAACTCTCTATGGGAAACACTCGCACTCTTTATTAAGACCAATCGAGAAGAGAATGCAAGACACTTTGTAGAACACTAATACTTTATAATGCTTGGGATTTCTTGGGATGAAAAAATAGGTAGGGTCGAGGGGTATTTGTACTATACCCTACGCAATCTAGACCTAACAAATGTAAATCTTTTTCCTAAAATATCGAGATCTCTCTCCTAAAATATCTAGTATCTTTTCTAAAATCTCTACTAAAATAAATACACAATGGGTTTGTACAATTATTGGGCTTGACTCTATTGGGCCAATGATGATATTTTAACACTCCCCCTCAGCACTAGTACTCAATCGCAGTACCATGTTAAGCTGACAGAGAAAACTCTCATGTTTGCCCGTATTCGGCTCTTTTGTAAACAAGTCTGCCACTTGGTCATCTGTCTTGATCTGCTACATCTCGTTTTCTTCCTTTA
>NW_019270599.1:0-900 GCF_002738365.1 Cucurbita moschata
AATATGTTCTCCTTGTCTAAAGTGTTTATCTATACAGAGCTAGGGTGTAAGAGTTAGGTCGGTTATACGATGACTTTGGTCAAGATGCATACACTAGACTAAGCACCTTAGGATTGTGGCGATGTTAGGAGGGCCTATAACCTATTACTCCAAGACTAAAGAAAAGTCGAGGAGTCATAAACGAGTAACTTGGAACCAAAAGCTCGTGTTAAGCAACCTAGCTTGCCTAGGAATCCAATAAACCTCTTTGACTCTTAGACATGACCAAGACGCATTTTAAAACAGTGAGGCTGACAATGATTCATAACGAGCCGAAGTGAATAATATATGCTAGCAGTGATTTTGAGTTGTAACAAAATAAATAGTTAAGATGGTTGAGTTGGTATAAGGCGTTAGTTTCAAGTACTTGTCTAAAAGGGCATGGGTTTAATCCCATTGTTGACATGATTTTTTATTATGAGATTCGGTGATGGTTGGAGAGGTATAATGGTCATCGTTTTAAAACGTGAGGTTGGCATATGTAACGAGCAATGTAGTGGTAAATTTTATAAAGACTAGGAATCATAGATTAAGAATCTATTGAATCTTGTTGCATAATTTTGTATGTTTTATTTTATAAAGACTAGGAATCTAGAATCTTGTTGCATAATTTTGTATGTTTTATTTTATAAAGACTAGGAATCTAGAATCATATATTAAGAATCTATTGAATCTTGTTGCATAATTTTGTACGTTTTGTCGGTCAATTTTGAAGTCTTTCTTCTCTATCAGAGCCAACTCTGATTTGTTAGAGAAGAAGATCAGCTATTGTGATCTGTGCTCTAGGGTGATTTATGGATGTTATCTTCCGGTCGAGGATGTTTGCTTGTATTGTGCTTGATATAGTATGAGTTAGCTCCA
>NW_019270600.1:0-508 GCF_002738365.1 Cucurbita moschata
TCCAAGTTATGCTTTCGATTTAAAACACACTTTCTCTTTTTTTGCACTGTGTTTCTTTGAAATTATATCCTAAATCATCAGAAGTAATAATTCCAAACAAAAGTTTCGAAGAACGTCGAACGTGACTTGGTTTTTTAAATACGTAGTTCAAACGTCCCAGTTTAGGGTTTCCAAGTTATGCTTTCGATTTAAAACACACTTTCTCTTTTTTTGCACTGTGTTTCTTTGAAATTATATCCTAAATCATCAGAAGTAATAATTCCAAACAAAAGTTTCGAAGAACGTCGACCGTGACTCGGTTTTTTAAATACGTAGTTAAAACGTCCCAGTTTAGGGTTTCCAAATTAGGGTTTCGATTTAAAGCACACTTTCTCTGATTTATGCACTGTGTTTCTTGGAAATTACATCCTAAATCATCAGGCGTAATCATTCCAAAAAAAAGTTTCGAAGAACGTCGACCGTGACTCGGTTTTTTAAATACGTAGTTCAAACGTCCCAGTTTAGGGTT
>NW_019270600.1:690-900 GCF_002738365.1 Cucurbita moschata
TTTATGCACTGTGTTTCTTTGAAATTATATCCTAAATCATCAGGCGTAATAATTCCAAACAAAAGTTTCGAATAACGTCGACGGTGACTCGGTTTTTTAAATACGTAGTTCGAACGAGCAAGTTTAGGGTTTTCCAAATTAGGGTTTCGAGTTAAAGCTCACTTTCTCTTTTTTATGCACTGTGTTTCTTTGAAATTATATCCTAAATCA
>NW_019270601.1:0-900 GCF_002738365.1 Cucurbita moschata
TCATACCAGCACTAATGCACCGGATCCCATCAGAACTCCGCAGTTAAGCGTGCTTGGGCGAGAGTAGTACTAAGTTGGGTGACCATTTGGGAAGTCCTCGTGTTGCACCCCTTTTTTTATTTTTTTTATTTCTTATTTCTTTTGCTCGTTATTTCAATTTCTCCCCGTTCTTTTCTTCCTTTCTTTACAAATGGCAACCTCCCCCGCTCATCGCGTTTCTTCTCCCCGACGTGTCCGCGCGGGCCCCGCCGACCGTTCCGAGCACGTGCGTGCACCCACCGTCGGCTCGATCATGCCGCCCCGCATGCGTTAAATGCAATTTGTGCGCATTGCATGTCGTGTGCGATCATACCAGCACTAATGCACCGGATCCCATCAGAACTCCGCAGTTAAGCGTGCTTGGGCGAGAGTAGTACTAAGTTGGGTGACCACTTGGGAAGTCCTCGTGTTGCACCCCTTTTTTTATTTTTTTTATTTCTTATTTCTTTTGCTCGTTATTTCAATTTCTCCCCGTTCTTTTCTTCCTTTCTTTACAAATGGCAACCTCCCCCGCTCATCGCGTTTCTTCTCCCCGACGTGTCCGCGCGGGCCCCGCCGACCGTTCCGAGCACGTGCGTGCACCCACCGTCGGCTCGATCATGCCGNCCGCATGCGTTAAATGCAATTTGTGCGCATTGCATGTCGGGTGCGATCATACCAGCACTAATGCACCAGATCCCATCAGAACTCCGCAGTTAAGCGTGCTTGGGCGAGAGTAGTACTAAGTTGGTTTGCCACTTGGGAAGTCCTCGTGTTGCACCCCTTTTTTTATTTTTTTTATTTCTTATTTCTTTTGCTCGTTATTTCAATTTCTCCCCGTTCTTTTCTTCCTTTCTTTACAAATGGCAACCTCCCCCGCTC
>NW_019270602.1:0-405 GCF_002738365.1 Cucurbita moschata
TTTCTTCTTTCTTAACTTCTATTCTTCTCTCTACAGTAATTAACTTCTAAAACTTACACTCTAGAAATCACTCTATTAATTAACTTCTTTTCTTTTTTCTTCTTTCTACAGTAATTAACTTCTAAAATTTACACTCTCGAATTCACTCTAGTAATTAACTTCTATTCTTTTTTCTTCTCTCTACAGTAATAAGCTTCTAAAACTTACACTCTAATAATTAACTTCTATTGTTTTTTAATTAACTTCTATTTACTTGTGTACTCTTAAAACTTACACTTTAGTAGTTAACTTCTATCTTTTTTCTTCTCTCTACAGTAATTAACTTCTAAAACTTACACTCTAGTAATTAACTTCTATTCTTTTTCTTCTCTCTTAACTTCTATTCTTCTCTCTACCGTAATTAAC
>NW_019270602.1:451-899 GCF_002738365.1 Cucurbita moschata
TTCTTCTCTCTACAGTAATTAACTTCTAAAACTTACACTCTAGAAGTCACTCTAGTAATTAACTTCTATTCTAATTAACTTGTATTCTTTTTTCTTCACTTTACAGTCATTAACTTCTAAAACTTACACTCTAGAAGTCATTCTAGTAATTAACTTCTATTATTTTTTCTTCTCTCTAGAGTAATTAACTTCTAAAACTTACACTCTAGAAGTCACTCTAGTAATTAACTTCTATTGTTTTTTCTTCTTTATTAACTTCTAAAACTTTCACTCTAGTAATTAACTTCTATTTTTTTTTCTTCTCCTTACGGTAATTAACTCCTAAAACTTACACTCTAGAAGTCACTCTAGTAATTAACTTCTATTATTTTCTCTTCTCTTTACAGTAATTAACTTCAAAAACTTACACTCTAGTAATTAACTTTTATTATTTTTTATTATCTCTTAA
>NW_019270603.1:0-899 GCF_002738365.1 Cucurbita moschata
TTTAGAACATCAATTATTGTAAATAAGTAGCATGTTCATAAGTATTAAAACTTAATGAGTTTAAATATTAACTTTTTGTAGTTCAAATTCCTTTTGCCTCACGAACCGGTTTCGAACCACTACTAGTGTCTTCTCCACTATCCTCCGGCCTTAGAACGGGATTGTGGAATCCGGTGAGTGACTAAACTTGGGAGGAATTTTGTATATGTGAAGAGAGTGTTTGTGAGAGGTTTTTCTCAAGGTTTTTCACCAAGATGAAGAAGACCTTCCATGTACCATGATCACTCTATTTAAAGAGTCATGTTTGCATGTTCATGCAAATTTGAGATCACCAAATTTTGACACTTAAAATTCCACTCAAATGTTTGGGATTATGTGGCAAGCATGCATGTTTGAGTTAACCAAATTTTGACACTCAAAATTCCACTCAAACTTGTGGGGTTTATTTGGCAAACATGCAAGTTTGGTTAAACCAAATTTTGACACCTCAAAATTCCACTAACATGGATTTTTCCATTAGATGAAAGTCAACATTTTGACTTTCTTCATTTTAATTCAACAATTAATTTGAATAATGAATTTCAAATTAAAGTAACATTAAATGATTAATTAAACTATTTAATTAATATTTAATATTAATTCAAATGCCAATCCCAATCAATTCCGACACATAATTGATTAAGATATTTAAATCTTATTTAAATATCTCAGATTCTCTCTTTTTGTTTAATTCGTAAATAAAACAAAATTGCGGTTAAATATATCGTATATATGTAACGCATATTCCCTAATTTGAATTCGAACACTTTGAACTCACTCGTCACATTGTTCTATGGTTTAGTCCGATATGAGCTAGCAGAGGAACCTAATGGACCTATAGATCATGGGCTCCAACGATC
>NW_019270604.1:0-898 GCF_002738365.1 Cucurbita moschata
TTCTATTTAATTAAAACATACATTCATAATGCATAATTAATTAAACACACTAAAGTGGGTTGGTTTTGGCATTTTAAAGCAAGTAATTAACTAAATTATTACATTAATAATTAAAAATAACTTGAGCTGCTCCCGAGGATCACGAACTGGACAAACCAACTCTTAAAAATGTTCAATCGGTCCCCAACGACAGAAAAAACACCCGAACCGCCTCTTCCATCTTCTTCGGTTCAGCTTGCTTATCTCTTCCATTTTCGATCAATTACAACCTAAAATGGACTCTAATGACTCCATAAAAATTACAGACCTTTCTTCATTCATTAAAGCCCATACACCTTAGGCTTATTACAATAATTGTATCAAATGGAAGCATAAAAAAAAATGCCAAAACCAAAACCATCCACTTTAGCAACCACAAATTTCATGCATGAAATGGTACCCACCATGATCAAATTAATGTAAATAAAGTGCCGAAACCTTGCTCTGATACCAATTGATGGTGTTAATATAACACATGCGGAAGCAATTTGGATCTTAGGCACTTTTCGAACATCAATTATTGTAAATAACTAGCATGTTCATAAGTATTAAAACTTAATAAGTTTAAATACTAACCTTTTGTAGTTCAAACTCCTTTTGCCTCACGAACCGGTTTCGAACCACCACTAATGTCTTCTCCACTATCCTTCGGCCTTAGAACGGGATTGTGGAATCCGATGAGTGACTAAAGCTTGGGAGGGATTTTGTATATGTGAAAGAGAGTGTTTGTCTCAAGGTGTTTTTTCATCAAGATGAAGAAGTTTCTCCAAGTATCATGATCACTCTATTTAAAGAGTCAAGTTTGCATGTTCATGCAAACTTGAGATCACCAAATTTTGACACTTAAAATTCCACTCAA
>NW_019270605.1:0-898 GCF_002738365.1 Cucurbita moschata
ACCCATTTTCGATGGGTTCTCGAAGCACCTATTGCAAGTTAAGAGAGGTTGAAAACAAAGTAGAATGTTTTCTCAAAAATAGTTGGTGTTGTTTGTCTAGGACAATCTTAGTTTTTTACCATGTTCAAAGTAGCCTAATTCTAAGTTTTTGACCATGTTCATAGTGGGTGCTTGGATATCACACTCTTTTCTTAATGATTTCTTGATTCAAAAATAGTTGGTGTTATTTTCTTATTTCATTTTATTTTACAGTTTCTATCTTTGATTAAAAAAACTTTTATGTACTTTGGACCTTTGTTAGAGTTATGTTATAGATACTTTGTTCAATTTCAAATGGTTAATGCGATAATTCAGTCATTTTCGAGGTCTCTCTTGTTGAACGACGTCATGGTTGAGATGAGCAGGTGATTCAAATGGTTAATGCGATAATCCAGTCGTTTTCAAGGTCTCTCTTGTTGAACGACGTCATGGTTGAGATGAGCAGGTGATTCAAATGGTTAATGCGATAATTCAGTCATTTTCGAGGTCTCTCTTGTTGAACGACGTCATGGTTGAGATGAGCACCCGAGTGAGTTTGACAAGTTGGGTTGTAGAGAACCACATCCCAAGCCAAGTTCATGTGGGCTTAACAAACTTAAAATCCAAGAACACAACCCCTTAAATGGATACCGGGATGCTAAGGAATTAAAAAGCTTTATTTTTGACGTAGAACAATATTTGAAGGTTACTGGAACTTGCTCATAGGACCTAAGAGTTACGTTGGTTGCAATACATCTCATGGACGATGCAAAACTATGGTGGCGCTTGAAGGTGAATGGTATAAAAAATGGGTCATGCACCATAAACTCATAGGAAGACTATTGATGGAATCGATGCAATCGACGCTCCTCTAGATGGG
>NW_019270606.1:0-127 GCF_002738365.1 Cucurbita moschata
CTAAATCATCAACCTTAATCATTCGCCATAAAAGTTTCGAAAAACGTCGATCGTGACTCGGTTTTTTTAACACGTTCTTCGAACGTCAAAAATCAGGGTTCCGAATTAGGGTTTCGATTTTAAGCAC
>NW_019270606.1:462-898 GCF_002738365.1 Cucurbita moschata
GGGTTTCGATTTTAAGCACTCTTTTACTGTTTTCTGCACTCCGTTACTTCGAAATTCTATTCTAAATCATCAACCTTAATCATTCGCCATAAAAGTTTCGAAAAACGTCGACCGTGACTCGGTGTTTTTAGCACGTTCTTCGAACGTCCAAAATTAGTGTTCCGAATTTGGGTTTCGATTTTAAGCACTCTTTTACTGTTTTCTGCAGACCGTTACTCCGAAATTCTATTCTAAATAATCAAGCCTAATCATTCGCCGCAAAAGTTTCGAAAAAAGTCGAACGTGACACGGTTTTTTAAGCACGTTCTACGAACGTCCAAAATCAGGGTTCCGAATTAGGGTTCCGATTTTAAGCACTCTTTTACTGTTTTCTGCATTCCTTTACTTCGAAATTCTGATCTAAATCATCAACCTTAATCATTCGCCATAAAAGTTT